>NC_133619.1:393648407-393805907 GCF_048593235.1 Sminthopsis crassicaudata | reverse complement strand
TCATCTGTTCTCCATATCTGTTGTTTTTCTTATGAGATGCCTCACATATTTATTATTTATATTTTGTTTTGTTATTCCTTGGTCTCATTACTTTGACAGCGGCTTCTTGATCAGTTCTATTTTTTTCAAAGAGTTATTAGAGTGTGGGTCTCCTTTTCTATTTGTTTGAATTTTGAATTTTGTTTCATAATCTTGTTTTTCTTGGGTTCTTCTTTTTTATATTTTATACATATATTTTAGTTTGTCTTCAATTCCTGTCATTTGCTTTTTAAAGTATTTTTTGAGATCTTATATGAATTCCTCATGGGGATGGATGTAAGCATTTGACATTACTTGGGGAAGTAGAGCTTTTTGTTTTATATTAAATTTCAGCAAACTTCACTGAAGATAAACTTGGGTATAAACTGTTTAGATATCCCTTTCTATGACTGGGTTCTTTCTCCTTTGTTTGTTTTGATCTTTTAAAATAAGAGCTGCATTCATCCTCTTTTTAGGGGGAATGTCCTCCAGTCTTCAATTCTCCCCTCTAGGCTAAAACACTAAATTATCACCCCTATCCTCCTGAAAATGCCTGCAACCAGCAGCTTTTTTATCTCAGTGCTTCTGCTCTCAGCTAGCAGGTCCTAATTCTTTATCTTCCAGGGTGCAGTCTATGGAATACAACTGTGCCTCCTGTTTCTTATCAGGAGAGATTGTCTCAAATGTTTCCACACAGTCTAGGAAGTGAAAGTTCTTGTAGTTGGGGCTGAGGCTATATTCCTACCTAGCTTACCCCAAGGCTGACTCCCCAATTATTATTTAAATGGAACTATGTTGAAAGTATTTACAGTTCAAAGAAGGGAAATCCTCTTCCTAGTAACTTCAGATCTTCTCCTAAAGTCCCAGGAGGGCCATTGTTCATTCCCAGCTCCTATTTGTATTTCAATTTTTCACTGCTCTTTATCAGCTCAGAAGTGCAGATTTTTATTTATTTATTTTTTTTTTTTTGTGGGGAAAACTGGGAGAGCTTGGAATTTTCTGAGCTACACCACAATCTTCCCAGAATTCTCTTCCTTCAGTTCTTTTTGTTATTGATTTCTCTATAACTTTTAACACTATGGATCATGCTAATCTCTTGGGCAGACTTCCTCTCTTTAAGTTTTGGTGATCCCGCTTCCACCTAGGACTTCTCCTATTTCTTTTTTTAGTCTTTTTGAGTCTTCTTTAGTCTATATACAGACCATACCCTGCTCAGCATGGATATTTGTGCTCCCCAAGGCTTTGTCCTCTTCTAAGTTCTCTTCTCCCTCCATAGAATCTTGCTTTGTAATCTTGTAATCATCTCTGCTCCCATGATTTTAATGAATCCTCACTCCATGCAAACAATCTCTTTTCAAATATTCTCATTTCTACCTCTACAACTTTTCTGTTATATCATTCTATTTATTCCCTTCTCCACTTAGTTATCATATTGGTTCAGTTCTTGCTCACCTCAACCCTAGGTGATTGCAAAGGTCTCTAGCCTCCTCCACTCCACTCAATTCTACCTCACCTGCCATAATGATCTTTTACAAAACAGATCTGACCATAGTTTGGCCATAATCTTTTAAATCTAGAATCTCCTCCATAAAGTATATAATGCTAATCTTCATAGTCCCTCGCCACCTTATTCCTTTCTCATTTTTCTACATGTCTACTGCCTTTTCTTTGGCATGATGACTACTGCCTTCCAAATCCAGAGACCCAGGGGTTTCTTGCTCTTCCTCAAACACTACCATGTCAACTCCATGCATTGTCAATCCTTTGTTCTTTTTGACTGTAATGTCTTCTCTCTCCACCTCCTCCATCATATTTTCAAATTCTACAAGACTCAGATTCTATCTTCTGAAAAGGTCCTTTGGTAGTGAGTCTTCCTTATCCATACTCAATGCGTGACTAATATTTTTCCTTTGAGATTGTTTTGCACTTATGTGTCTTCTGCATATGGTTCTCGAGTTATTGCTTTCTAATTCAATAGGTACTCTTTGAAGAGTAATCTATTTTCTCAGTTCATTCTATGTTCAAAGTTAAGCAAAGTTGCTTAGACAAAATTAATTTTTGTTGACTATCTCAATATCATATTACTCTATTGGTCTTGATGCGGGTGTAGCCCCCTTTAAGATTCCTTGTCTGATCAACCTTTGGGACTGATCTTTGATTTACAAGATCTGGTCAGAACCCCAAGGGGAGAGATCAGTATCTGAGCCAGTTTGGGCTTGTACCCAACCCCCAACTATCTGCTCAGGTTTCCCCAAAACAGTTTCTTCCTTATCTGAAAAGCCTGCCAAAAATCTGGCCTTCCAGGAATCAACCTGAGCTCCACCCATATTCTCCTACAAGCAGATAAAGGCAGCAAAGGTGGAGTTGTCTTTGGTCAGAAAGTTGAAAGATGCCAGCCAAGATGCTTTGCATCAGAGACTCTCTGTCCCACCACTTTCAGTGTGTATCTTCATCTATCTAATGCCTTTTACTAACCACACTTTAACCTTGCTTCCAAACCTTGCCATAAACCTTATTTTTCCCATCTAATTTTTCGGGCCTGTAAATTCATTTACAGGGGACTCTCGCCACCACTAGACCTGATTTACCTTTGTATCCTTGCACCGAATCCTAAGGGGTTGCAGGGGAGCTCCAATCCTGCCACTGGACCTCAATTAATCCTAATCTTAATCCTATTGTGGTATATACCTTATTAGGTATTTAACTCATTATTTAGTTCCCTGTTACCTCCTCCTTTTGGTTCCCTGACAAAAATCCTCGAAAACTAGATATAATTTGGGTACCGAATGGAACTCTGGAAAAGGTAAAATATTTTTTTTTCTTTTCCTATTTTGCAGTGGACATCGAAGCCACTTCAGGCCTGGATTGTCATTTAGAGCTTTATGATCTGCACAATTCTTTAGAAACTGCTGTGATAGACAAAAGGTCTTCTTTTATCTCGCTCTCTTGCCACTTGAGATAAAAGGAGAGGCTGCAAGAATTTGGAAAAATAAAAGCTTTTACCTGTCCACATTCTAGGCACACCTCTGACTTTAAAATTCTTCCTTAGCAGTAGCTGGGTTTGGAGAAGACTGCTGCTGGGGTTAAAAGACTTTTTTTGCATCTCAAGGCACTTCTCATCTTTTTTTTTTTTTTTTTTTTTTCTTTCACCAAAAAGCTGACCCTCAGGCCAGGCCTCTATCTTTGGAGGAATTGTCTCTTTTTCACCCTCCCCCAACCCCATGGCAGGTCTGAGAACCCCACCCCTCTTGGGAATTCCAGACCACCACTCCCTTGATCTGTTCTGGGGAGAAATCAGTGTTTGAGCCCCCTTCTGGAACCCAACTGCAAGGTCAGGCTAGCCATGAAGAGACAGTCAATGAATTGGGGTGTGCTTGGAGATATGTCTCTGCCCAGGATGCTGCCTCCATCCTGGACAAGGATAAGCAAGCAGTCTTCCCCTTCAGGTCTTGCTCTCCCAGCCAGATCTGGGGGGACTTGGACAACCTGTCCCGCCTTCAAGTTCCAGCGTGAAATCAGCATAGTAGCCCTCACTATTCCGGATGCAATGCACTGGGTAAGATGGCTTTCTCCCCCACCCTCGCTCTGGCCTTTACTCCCCCTTCCCTATTACAGAACTCAAGGCCTTTTTCAGATCTCTCACATATGGCTTAGCAACCTGCCTTTTAAATGCTCCTATCCTGTCCCTTTCTTGGGGGGAATGGGGACTCAATCTTTTCAAGATTGCTAACTTTTAAAATGGTACTTTGCCACCAGCTCTTGGAGAGATAAATAGCCTAAATATCTCCTGGAACTCAGCTATTGGCATTATATGCCCATGCTAGCAATTAAAAGGGTTCTATCCAGTCCTGGCTGGACCGGAAACAAACAAACAAACAAACAAAAAAACAAAACAAAACAAAAAAAACTTTAGGATGTTAGCTGGGGAATAAAATTCCAAATGAAGGCAAATTAAACCTTTAGGAAAGAAGTCTGACTTTTCTGTTGTCTTTTTCTCAAGCTTTCTCTAGATTTGTTCTCTGTTCTATACCAGGTCCCTGCTACCTCAGGACTCCAGGGCCTATAGAGAATACCAATGCTAGAGTTAGGGAGGAGCAATAGAGAACACCTTTTGCTATTCTGCCCTATTCAGTGGCCTTCTCAAGAGGTTTTCACTGAAGCAAACCCAAGATAGTACCTTTCTATGGTGGGGTGCAATTCAAAAAACCCAGGACATAGTGGCCTTGAATTGTGGGAGCTTAGAGCTCTGAGGTTCATTTGACTTTGGGATGCTGAGTACAAACGAATACCTGTTTTGGACAAATATTTCTCCTTTACAGAGGCAGGGGAGAATTTGTGGAATCTGATAGAGACATGTGATCAGGTTGAGCCATAGAAATGGAACATTTTTGGGCTTGTGGCTAAAGGTGAGTGAGCTTCCCTTCTCCACACCTAGAGAGTCTCCTTTAAGATGCAGAGAAATTTTTGGTTTGAGAAAAGTGCCTCAAGCTTCAACACCTGAACTCTGAATAGATTAGCTGAATTCCTATCCCTCTCCACCCAACTCTCTGGCAAGTCCATTCTTAAAAGCCATTTCTTTTCTCTCTCAAATTCTGGGACTGATTTTTCATTTGCTAACCTGAGTTCCTCCCTGCTAGAAATGTGTGAGTTCTGTGGAGTTTGAATCTTAAGGGAAATGAAGGACAAAGGAAAGAGGAATGAAAGTTTGCATTAAGGAATGAGAAAGTAATGGAAAGGTATTTGGGCATAGAAGGAAGAGGTGGGGAAGGGAGAAATGGAAATCTGTTTTCTTCAAAGGCTACTCACCTCATTCTACTCACCACCATCCCCCCATCCCCTTACCCCCCACCCCCGCTTTTGATATTCTAGTGGAACCTCTAGGAAAGTTGTTGAAGATTGTTTAAGGTATCTTGCAAGAAGGAAAGAGGAAAGTTTTTAAGGGAATGTTTTTGAACGGGGGAAGGATGAGCACATAGAAGGGTGAGCACATGGAATACTTTCCTATCCTCACCTCCCCCCCACCTCCAGCTGTTTCCTGCCAGTTTTTCAAAAGATGATTTAAATTGAAAGACTCAAGTTTGGGTTGATTGAATAATTGTTTCTTTATACATAAGGGTTTTATTGTTTGAGGAATATGGTCATAAATGTGATCCATACTAAAAGTTTACTTGCTATTTTAAGAGCTCCTTGAATTCTTGTATGTGGTATTTGGATATTCTGTATAAGTTTAAAATATAACTTTAAAGATTATATTGGGTCATCCTGAGATTATTTAAAGAGAATCAAAAATAATAGTTTTTTCCTTGGTTTTTTGAAAGTGTTTCTGTTAAGGACAATATGCAATTTGGGATATTTTTCCATGTATTGGGTATTTTAAAAGCAAACTGATTTGTATGAATAATGCACACTTATGGAACATTTATTTGGATATGATAATTGTTTAATTTGTGAACTTATTGAGACAAATTATTTTCTATTATCAATATAAGGTTATGATAAATATTTGTTTAAAATTTATCAGATATCTGATTAATAGAATTTGTTAGTGGGAATTAAATTTTCTTGAGCTTAAAGTTAATAGTTAGTTAATGCTTTTTGGGATTTTTAAAGCTCCACCCTCTGGCAGTTAGTGGGACAATTGATTGGAAGTTGAGTTTTAACTGCTCATGTTATAGTTATGTTGAAATTTTTTTTCCTGTAACTGATTTTAAGATGAAATCAATGGTCACTAAAATTGTTAATGCAATTCAATTATGTCATACCTTGCTATTTGAGTCTTATTATATATAATCATTGTATCCTAAATGCTTGGGCAAATAAGCATTTAGCCTGGTCATCTGTCTGCTACTGTTAGAAAACATAAATATTTTGTTTTAAAGTTTTAATCATTTTTTCACATAGGAAGCTGCTGGCCAATTTATTTTGGCCTCTTCCAATTTTTGCAGCACTCCTGTGGACCAAGTCTTTCTCTCATAGACTGTTCTAACTTTTATTTGTTAGATTTATGTTTTTGTTCTAGATTTTGGTCAAATTACAGATATTGACTTGCTTCTGGGACCTAGATCAGCTTTGATTGTCAGCACAGCAGACCCACCCCATGGAATGAGAGCCTCCAACCATATCTCAGACTGCAGCTTAAAAGAGAGCATGGAATAGACTCTGCTTCTAGTAAACTTTAGACTGATAAATTTTGTACTGATGTGGAGGACTTTGGGAATGGTTGATGAATGACTTTTAAACCTTGTCTAGGTTATTTATTACTGTGTGTTTAAAATTTGGGATGGGAGTTGTTAAAACTATTGCTGTAATCCAAAGACAGTGGGGGAAATTAGCTTTGGATTTCTCAGCAATTTCACCTACTTCTCTTTAATAGATGGGCATTCTATCAGGAGCCCCCAAACATTCTGGCACATACAGGTCTCTTTCCACTCTTTAGTATTTCTTTGGGATATAAGCCCAGTAGTAGTACTGCTGGGTCAAAGGGTATGCACAGTTTGATAACTTTTTGGGCATAGTTCCAAATTGCTCTCCAGAATGGCTGGATTCTTTCACAACTCCAACAACAATGCATTAGTGTCCCAGTTTTCCCACATCCCCTCCAACATTCATCATTATTTGTTCCTGTCATCTTAGCCAATCAGACAGGTGTGTGTAGTGGTGTCTGAGTTGTGTTAATTTGCATTTCTCTGAACAATAATGATGTGAAACACACTTTCATATGAGTGGATATAGTTTCAATTTCATCATCTGAGAATTTTCTATTCATATCCTTTGACCATTTATCAATTGGAGAATGGTTTGATTTCTTATCAGTAAGGGTCAGTTCTCCATAAATTTTGGAAATAAGATTTTTATTAGAACCTTTAACTGTAAAAATATTTTCCCAATTTCTTACTTCCCTTCTAATCTTGTTTATATTAGCTTTGTTTGTACAGAAGTTTTTAGTTTGATCTTCTATTTTGTGATCAATAATGATCTCTAGTTCTCCTCTGGTCATAAATTCCTTCCTCCTCCACAGGTCTGAGAGGTAGACTATCCTCTGTTCCTCTAATCTATTTATGGTCTCATTCTTTATGCCTAAATCATGGACCCATTTTGATCTTATCTTGGTATATGGTGTTAAGTGTGGATCCATATCTAATTTCTGAAAAACTAATTTCCAGGTTTCCCAACAGTTTTTTTTTTTTTTTCAAATAATGAATTTTTATCCCAAATGTTGGTATCTTTGGGTTTGTCAAACAGTAAATTGCTATAGTTGTACCCTTTTTTGTCCTTTGTACCTAATCTGTTCCACTGATCAACCGGTCTATTTCTTAGCCAATATCAAATGGTTTTGGTGACTGCTGCTATATAATACAGCTTTCTATCAGGTACACCTAGACGACCTTCATCTGATTTTTTTTTTCCATTCATTCCCTTGCAATTCTCGACCTTTTATTCTTCCATATGAATTTTGTTGTTATTTTTTCTAGGTCATTTAAATAGTTTCTTGGGAGTCTGATTGGTATACCAGTAAATAAATAGATTAGTTTGGGGAGTATTGTCATCTTTATTATATTCACTCGGCCTATCCACGAACACTGAATGTCTTTCCAATTATTTAAAGCTGACTTTATTGTTGTGGCAAGTGTTTTGTAATTTTGCCCATATAATTCCTCACTTTGTTAGATAGATTCTGAAATATTTTATACTCTCGACATTTGTTTTGAATGGAATTTCTCTTTGTATCTCTTATTGTTGCATTTTGTTGGTGATGTATAAAAATGCTGAGGATTTATGTGGATGTATTTTGTATCTAGCAACATTGCTGAAGTTGGGAATTATTTCTAATTCCTTTTTATTAGAATCTCTGGGGTTCTCTAAGTATACCATCATATATCTGAAAGAGTGAGAATTTAATTTCCTCATTACCTACTCTTCTTTTAATCTCTTTCTCAACTCTTATTGCCGAGGCTAAGATTTCTAATACAATATTGAATAGTAATGGTGATAGTGGGCAACTTTATTTCACTCCTGATCTTACTGGGAAAGGTTCCACTTTATCTCCATTACATATTATGCTTACTGATGTTCTTAAATATATGCTCCTGACTATTTTAAGGAAAGTCCATTTATTCCTATACTCTCAAGCGTTTTTAGTAGGAATGGATGTTGGATTTTATCAAATTCTTTTTCTGCATCTATTGAGATGATCATATGGTTTTTATTAATTTGATTATTAATATGGTCAATTATACTAATAGTTTTCCTAATATTAAACCAGCCCTGCATTCTTGGTATAAATCCTACTTGATCATAGTGTATTATTCTGGGGATGATTTTCTGAAGTATTTTTGCTAATATCTTATTTAAGATTTTAGCATCAGTATTCATTAAGGAGATTGGTCTATAGTTTTCTTTCTCAGTTTTCAGTCTACCTGGTTTAGGTATCAGTACCATGTTTGTGTCATAAAAGGAGTTTGGTAGGAATTCATCCCCTATTTTTTCAAATAGTTTATATAACATTGGGGCTAATTGTTCTTTAAATGTTTGGTAGAATTCCCATTTAAATCCATCTGGTCCTGGGGATTTTTTCCTGGGGAGTTGACTAATAGCTTGTTTTATTTCTTTTTCTGAAATGGGTCTATTTCAGCAATTTATCTCCTCTTCTGTTAATCTAGGAAGCCTATATTTTGGGAGGAAGTCATCCATTTCACTTAAGTTATCAAATTTATTGGCATAAAGTTGGGCGAAGTAACTCATTATTTCTCTAATTTCCTCTTCATTGGTAGAAAAGTCCACCTTTTTCATTTTTAAGACTTAACAATTTGATTTTCCTCATTCCTTTTTATGATCAGATTTACCAAAGGTTTATCTATTTTATTGGCTTTTTCATAAAACCAACTCTTGATTTTATTTATTAATTCAATAGTTTTTTTTTTTTAATTTCATATTATTGATTTCTCCTTTTAATTTTAGTATTTCAAGTTTAGTTATAGGTTGGGGGTTTTTAATATGATCTTTTTTCTAGCTTTATCAGTTGCAGGCCCAAGTCATTGATCTTCTCTTTCTCTATTTTGTTCAAATAAGCCTCTAAAGATTAAAAATATCCCCTTATTACCACGTTAGCTGCATCCGACAGATTTTGGAATGATTCTCATCATTGTCATTATCTTAGGTGAAATTATTAATTGTTTCTATAATTTGCTCTTTCACCCAGTCATTCTTTAAGATGACATTATTCAGTTTCAAATTACTTTTTGGTCTATTCACCCCTAACTTCATATTGAATGTAGTTTTTATTGCATTTTGATCTGAAAAGAAGGCACTTACTATTTTTGCCTTCCTTCATTTAATTTTGAGATCTTTATGTCCTAATATATGGACTATTTTTGTATAGGATCCATGAACTGCTGAGAAGAAATCATATTCCTTTCTATCGCCATTCAGTTTTCTCCGAAAGGTCTATCATACCTTGTTTTTCTAATGTTCTATTTACTTTTTAAATTTCTTTATTTGTTTTGTGGTTTGATTTGTCTAAATCTGGGAGTGCAAGGTTGAGATCTCCCACTATTATAGTTTTACTGTCTATTTCTTCTTGCAACTCTTAATGTTACCTTTAGAAAGTTATATGCTATACCACTTGGTGCATATAAGTTTAGTATTGATATGGCTTCATTGTTTATGTTACCTTTTAGCAGGATAGAGTTTCATTCCTTATCTCATTTAATTAGATCAACTTCTCTTTTGCTTGATCTGAGATAAGGATGGCTACCCCTGCTTTTTTGGATTTACTTGAAGCATAATAGGTTCTGCTCCAACCTTTAACCTTTACTCTGTATGTATCTCCCTGATTTAAGTGTGTTTCCTGTAAACAACATATTGTAGGGTTCTGAGTTTTGATCCAGTCTGCTATCCGACTCCGTTTAATGGGAGAGTTCATCCTATTCACATTTACAGTTAAAATTACTAATTCTGTTTTTCCTGCCATCATATTATCCCCTGATTATGCTTTTTTTTTCCCTTGTCCCCCTGAACCCCTTCCACAGTATTTAATTTATAGGCCCCACTTGTGATGCACAGCCCTCCCTTTTTAGTATACCTCCCCCTCCTTTTAAGTCCCTTCCCTTTTTTTGTACCCTTCCCTTATTCCCCTTTTCCTTTTCCCTTTTCCTCTCCCCCCTTTTAATGAAGTGAGAGAGAATTCTCTGAAAAACAAATGTCAATTATTTACTCTTTGAGCCTATTCTGATGAGAGTAAGATTCACACAATGTTTCTCCCCCTCTCCAAATTCCCTCAGATGTGGTAGATATTTATGCCTCTTTGTGGGATGTAGTTTCCCTCTTTTTATCTCTCCTTTCCCTTTTTCTGATACTATCCCCTTCCCTTTATTACTTCCCTTTTTTATATTATATCAGTAAAATAAAATTATCCATGTGGACTTTCTGTATATCCACACCAGAGAAATATAGTTCTCAAGAGTTCTTTTTACGTTTTTCTGCTTCAATTCAGTCTTGTGGATGTAGATCAAAAAAAAATTTTTTTAAGTCTGATTTTTTTCTTAGAAACCAATGGAATTCCTCTGTTTCTTTAAATGACCATCTTCTTCCATGGAAGAAAATGCTAAACTTAGCTGGGTAGTTTATCCTTGGTTGCATCCTTGTTCTTTTGCCTTTCGGAATATCAGGTTCCAGGCCCTTCGATCCTTTAATGTGGAGGTGGCCAGATCTTGAGTGACCCTTATTGTGGCACCTTGATATTTGAATTATTTTTTTTTCCTACCTGCTTACAGTATATTTTCTTTAGTTTGATAGTTCTGCAGCTTATCCACAATATTGCGTGTTCTTCTTTTTATAGGGTCTTTTTCAGAAGGTGTTTGATGAATTCTTTCAACGCCTATTTTCCCTTCTGTTTCTATTATCTCTGGCCAGTTCTCTTTGATGATTTCCTGTAAAATAGAATCTAGCCTCTTTTTTTGATCATAGTTTTCGGGAAGTCAAAAGATCCTCAGATTATCTCTCCTAGATCTATTTTCCAGGTCTATAGATTTTCTCAGTAAGTATTAGACATTATTCTCCAGCTTTTAATTTTTTCATTTTGTTTGGATGATTCTTGGTTTCTCAATGAATCATTCATTTCTATTTGTTCAGTCCTGATGTTTAATGAGTCATTTTCTTTATTCACATTTTTTAGTTCTTTTTGTATGTGCCCAGTTGAATTTTTACATGAATTATTTTGCTCTGTTGAATATTTTTCCATTTCACTAATTTTTTTTAGTGAGATATTTTCTTTTTCCAATTCACAAATCCTACTTTCCTGTGTTTTTTAACCATTTCTAATTCACAAATTTTTTTTCACTGCACTTCCTGTGAATTCTTTATTTTTTCCAACTCAAATTTCAGGACGTTGTTATTCTCTAGCATAGCTTGTCTTTCCTTTCCCCGTTTTTCTTCAAACTCTCTTAACTTTTTTATGGTCTCTTTTAGGAGAATGTTATGTGATGGGGTGCAGGTATCATTCCCCTTTAGGGTGTTATATGGAGACTCTCTGCTGTTAACCTCCTCTGGGGTGGATACCTGCTCTTTCTCTGTAAAGAAGGTGTCAATCATTCTCTTCAGCTTCTTACTCATTGTTAAAAATCTGTGGGGTCTGCCCTTTGGGTAGGAAATGTATTTATCAGCTTCCTCCAGATGGGGATACGTTGCCTCCTGTGTCTGGACCAAGAGAGAGCTCTGAAAGAGAGTTCCCCTCCCCCCCAGAAGTGACTTAGAGATATTTAGTGCGACTGCGTTGCTAGGAGTGCCCAGTGAAGGACCCTCACTGTGTGGCTAGCGACTTTCCTGAGACTAGAGGCTGATCAGTAAAAGCGTCACAAACCCCAGCCAAAGCCTCCCGTGGGGCCGAGAATATTAGCAGCTGACTCGGAAAGTCCCAGCGCTCAAACAAGAAGTGTCTTCCCAGAGAGCACAGTTCCTGCTGCGAAGGTTCCGGTTCCACGATTATAGGAGTTCTGCTGCTGCTGGATTTTTGCTGCAGGGAGAATTCCACTACCTCAGGCTGAGCCCTGCACTATATGGATTAGAGGCTGCCCTGAGCTGTGTCCCCCTCTGTTCAGGTTCTTAACTGCCCCAAGGAAAAGTCCTGGACAGCAGCAGGCGGCTGCACAGCTGTGCTGAGATCTGTTAGGTTGCTTCTGGTTTGGGGTGATTATATTATGTGGCTATTGTTTTAAAGTGGCTTTGATTTCTCTTCTTACTTGCTATTTTTAAAAGCAGGGTAGAGCTATCAGCCTATGCCAGATTTTTCTATCTCAGTGGCTTCTCTGATCCCAGAGTTTTCCCCAGTCCGTTGGGCACAGTGTGCTAGCCCCAATCCAACACTGTCTGTGCTGCTCTTTTGTTTTTTCCTCCCCTCGGAACCGACCTTTTTGGTCGAAATTCCAGATACTCTTCAGCTGGTATGTTGTGCTTCTAATCCTTGTGGTTTTTAACAGTCCAGCGTTATTTTTGAGGCTGATTTAACTAGTTGGTATTGAAGGAAGAAAGGAGCTTACAAATTCACATGTATCTTCTCCGCCATCTTACCTCCGCCTCCCTCCTCCCCCCCCCCCCAACAGTTTCTTTCTTATCTGAAAAGCCTGCCAAAAATCTGGCCTTCCAGCAATCAACCTGAGCTCCGCCCATATTCTCCTACAAGCAGATAAAGGTAGCAAAGGTGGAGTCGTCTTTGGTCAGAGAGTGGAAAGATGCCAGCCAAGATGCTTTGCATCAGAAACTCTCTGTCCCACCACTTTCGGTGTGTATCTTCATCTATCTAATGCCTTTTACTAACCAGACTTTAACCTTGCTTCTAAACCTTGCAATAAACCTTGTTTTTAACCCATCTAGTTTTTCGGGCCTGTAAATTCATTTACAGGGGTCTCTTTAACTTTGTATCCTTGCGCCAAATCCTAAGGCGTTGCAAGGGAGCTCCATGTGATTCCCTGTACCCCAATCCTGCCACTAGACCTCAATTGATCCTAATCTTAATCCTATTGATGTATATACCTCCTCGTTAGGTTCCCTGTTACCTCATCAGTCTTCCAGGATTTGTTCAGTCAAGCTCTGATCTAAATGCATAGACTTTGTTAGCTAAAATTCTCTTTTACAATGCTTCTTATGCAACTCTCCTCTTGCTTTTTATATATCTGCACCCTATGTACCCAATACTGGGTTCTATAATTCAAATGGCATGATCATTTTCATAATCTTTTTTTCCATAATTATAGAAGTTTTTTTGAAATAAATATTAAAACTTTTTCTACATATCTTTTTACATATTCAATCTTTTTAATGCTCCTCCAGTAACATGTAAACGATCTATTTTCATACAGCTCTCCAGCATATCTGATCTCATGGTTTAACTATAGTAATACATATGGTCTGAATGAAATGAACACCACTTGGTTTAATTGTCATTTCCCTTCTTATTCATGATACAATGTCCTTTTCCTTTAATGGTGTTTAAATCTTTTTTGGAAAGCCATTTGTTTATAATGTAATTGAATAATTCACTGTGAGTGGGCAAAAGGATGATAGAGAAGAACTAAATATTTTCAGTTTGTATTCATTCTTTAAAAATCCTGAATAATTGTGATTGTAATAGAGAGCATAATCATAAAATTTTGTTATTAATATTTTACCTCTTTTAAGCTGCACTGATTGATTTGCTTCTTATAAAAGTTTGCTCATATGCAGTGTAATTGAAATGATATTTTTCTTTTAAATATGGCTTTACAGTTTTTGAAAGTAAATTCCATCCCTATCCCCAATAATCATATCCCAGAAAGGAACTCTTATTTCAAATGAGAACATATTAGTCTTTTCTTGTACTAAGCATGGCCAGAATTTATCTTGGTTACTTGTGTACGAGGCTACTCTAAACTTACTTCCTGCCTGTTTTGTAATTTTCTAGTGCAAAGAATTCTTTTCCCATTCTTCCTGTACTTAAGATTACTTATATAACAGATTTGTGGGTTTACTTGCTTCTAATTTCTTAGTTATCTAGACATTTCCAATCATTTTTCTTTATTTTATTTGCCTTTTATAACTGTAGAGTTCTGATTGAGACTAGGTTTTTTTGTTTTTGTTTTTGTTTCTTTTGGATGTAATTTACCATGCAGTAATGGTGCAATCCTTTGGAAACTTATTTTTTTATAAATTTTTATAGCTCAAGTTATAATAATGTTTTAATTTTCAAGCCTTAGGCTTTTTTCTCAATCTTTCTACTTCCTGGACATTCTATTCCTTTTTATGAAGTAGACTTTTGCTTCTGTATATCAAATTTTCTCCACCCTCTTATCTAACTGACAAGACTATCTTCTGGTACCTCTTTTGCTGAGTAATGTAGCCACTTCCCATTTCTTTCTGGTGGATCAACTTCAATTTTTCACTGAATAACACTGAGTGACTTTTAGAAATTCATAACCCATAAATCTATATTATTTTCCCCCTCAATATCATCAGGTCCCTTTGGGTGTATAATTAGTTCACGGCAGAAGATGCCTAAATTTATACATCCAAGAATCAATTACTTAACATAAATCTCATTCTCAACAAATCCAAATTATCTCCTTTTAAAATCTCCACTCATTTTTTTCCTTTCAGTGAGGACACTCCCTCATTTTTATATAGCATTATATTAGTTGTTAAATGTTCTACGTGTAAAGTATCTTAGGTATTTACTCCTTTCTCTTTGCCCATATGAACATTACTTATCTTGGGTTTACAGTCTTGTTGCCTCTAGGTAGGAGTATTTAAATAATATTTTTTTCTAATTACCATTGTTATTGATAACTTTAAACATTGTCAATATTTCTCCATATTTTTCTCACTTGCATAGATTCCCCACATGCTTTATGAAAAATATTTTACAATATTAAATAGAAAAGCCAAAAAGGGAAAAATATTAGCCACCACAAAGCATTGAACTTATAGGCAATATTAAACTCTCTTTTACTTCCAATTCTGCAAGGAGGTGAGGGGAGAGAATCAATTGTTAAATTTCCTGTGCAAGGTCTGTCTTGCTGTTGCAACTCTGTAAAGATAAATATGACCTCCATTGAGATGCAGATGACATATTCCTGCAAATATCTCATACTTCCACGTGTCTATCTTGGAAGGTGTTTGTGCAGTAAACAACTTCTCTCTTTCAAAAACCTTTTGGTGACTGGGGGAATAATTCTTCAGAGCATTCATTCAGAGTGTTCCCAGTTTACTCATTTCACAAATTTTGACTTAACTTTTATTAGAAATTTATTTTACTGTCTCTTCTAAAAAAAAGTTTTGTTGTTCTGAAGAGAACATAGAAGAAGCTTTGGAAATAAAAACTTCCACTAAGAAGAAGAAAAATAAAGAAAATTTATTCGTTAATGATCTTGAAAACTGAAATCCTGATGCTTCAAAACTGGGCATCTCTCTGGACAGACAGGAACTCTCATGAACCCGTAAGGTGTTTAAGAATGTTAGAATCCCTTTGGAAATTGTGATAGCTTCCTAATCAAATTACAAAAGGTACAGAAATTGGGACTTCTATCATTTTAATGAGAATAAACCAAATGGAATGTAGACTACAAATGTGAAAAAAGGGAAGCTATTTTTAAGTAGCCTTTTTTGTAATATTCTTCTGTCACTCCAAAAGCTTGGAGATGCCTGAACAATCGGACATGATGAGACTGGCTGAAGAAATTCTGTATGTGACAGAAGCAGTAATAATATCATGAACGAAAATCAATGAATTTAAGGAAAATCCCAGAGATATCTTTGTGAATGAATATGAGCTCTTCCCCCTAATTAGAACCATAACAAAAGCTAAGCAATAGTTTAGTAACCACTCACATCAAAAAACTATTAGAGAACACAGGAGAAAAATAAGAAGTTGTCAATAACAGATTGCAAAGCATGGAATTCAGTACACTTCATTTACTCAACTCTTAATAGTGAAAGAAGTAGGGATCCCAATACAAGATGCTTAATAGCCAAATGAGTATTCTTCTCAATTGAAAAACATACTCTGGTGTTTTTGTTTTACAGAGAAAATGGATTTAAAACAATTCAAAAGGAAGAAATAAACAGCATGGTAAGGAAGTCCAATTCCTGGGGAATTTTCTCATTTGTATTCTTTCAGTATTTTTTAAGGGCTGGCTTCTATGCATTCTCATGAAAACTCTGGGATGCAGTGAGGAGGATGCAGAACAGGCCTCAAACATTGTAACATGGAATTTGCTGGGAGTTTTGTGAGACTCTCATGACTTGAACAAACTAAAACTGCCACAGGCACAATTATTCTTATTCTTAGGAATTGGGAATTAGGGAAGAAGTCCTTTTTCAATACTCTAATGTGATGTTAGGTTTTGCAAGTGGTACTAGGAATATATATTCACTGTCTCCAACAGGATTGTTCATTACAACCATTCTTCTCACCCTAAGCAATTTGAAACCCCAGGAAAAAATGTAAATCAGTGCTTTATTTCCCCTAAAATTCTCTTGACACCTTCTTTCTTGCTGATCTTTTTCAGCTGCCAAGGAATGAAAATCTGTGTAGAAAAGCCCAAAACTGTAGATCCAAGTATAACGTTTCCAGACTAATGAATTAATATGTCCCCATGGATCTCATCCTCTACACATCCAAAGTACCTTCTCCAACTCCTGGCATTCAGATTTATAGATAACTCTCAGTGCTCTCCGCCCTTACACCTATATAGTAACATACCAGTTACCAAATCCTGTCTGTTCCAATTCTTCCGTATCTCCATATTTATTCCTTTCTCTATTCCTACAGCAATATTACACACTCTGCTTCTTGCTCTTATCACTACTTGTTTGCACTTTTTTACAATAAACAATTGGAAAAGATGGCTGCAGAGGAAAAAAAAAAAAGTTCATACAATAAAAAAAGTAGGTGAATTCCACATAAAGAGGGATACCCGCCAGCAAAATAAGACAGCAGGGAATAGTTTATCTGTCAGATTGATGGATAAGGGAAGAATTTATCAACAAAGACGACAGAGGGCATTGCAAAATAGAAAGTAGATTGTGTTGATTATATATTAAAAAAAAAAAAGTTTTGACAGACACAACCAATGCACCCAACATTAGAGGGAAAACAGAAAAGTGAGGGAAATGTTGTTTTGCAATAAGTATCTCTGGTAAAGGTCTCATTTCTTAGATATATAGAGACTGAGTCAAATTTATTATGCTATCTATGTCATCATCAATTGGTAAATGCTCAAAATACCTGATCAAGCAATTTTCAGACAAGGAAATCAAAATTATTTATTGTCATACAAAAAATATTCTTAATCACTAATGATCAGAGAAATACACATTAAACTAACTCTGAGTTATCATTTCACACTTCTGAGAGTGGCTAATATGAGCAAAAGTAGTTGGATGTTGGAGGGGATGTGGGAAAAGTGGGCCAGTACAAGTACTGTTGTGGAGTTTTAATTGAATCAACCCTTCTGGAGAGCAATTGGGAACAATAACCAAAGGGATATCAAATCTGCATCCTCTTTGACCCAGCAATAACACTATTAGGTCTAGAAAAGGAGGTACAAACATTTATAGCAGCCCTTTTGCTAGCTAAGAATTAGAAATCAAAGGGGATTCCCATCAATTGCAGAATGACCCAAGAAGTTGCGGTATAAGTAATATTGTAATGAAATAATATTGTATTATGTCCTGAGAAATGAGAAACAGGTTAATTTCAGGAAAAAATGGTAAGGCCTGAATTGATTTATACTGAACAGGATCAGGAAGTAGTACATTGAAACAGGAGTATTGTTGGATAAAAAACTTTGAATAACAATTATTTTCAAACAATAAAATAATCCAAAAAGACAGATGATGAAAATATCTGTCTGCAGAGAAAGAACTGATCTTGATTGACTATTGACTGAATCACGGTATTTTCCAATTTTTCTTTCTTTCATTTTTTTCTTTGAGTCTTCTTGTCTAAAATGACTAAAATGGAAATGTTTTACATTATTGCACAACTGTAATTTGAATCTGACCACTTACTGTCCCAGGAAGAAGTGGAAAGAAAGAAGTGAGGAAGTGATAGGATGTCAAACTCAAAACGTTATTTTTTTATTATTATATATATATATATTTTTTAAAATAATATTATCCCTTGTGTTCATTTTTCCAAATTATCCTCCCTCCTTCTACTCCCTCCCCCCCCCATGACAGGCAATCCCATACATTTTACATGTGTTACAATATAACCTAGATACAATACATGTGTGTAAATCCCATTTTCTTGTTGCACAATAAGCATTAGATTCTGAAGGTACATGTAATCTGGGCAGACAGATATTAGTGCTAACAATTTACATTCACTTCCCAGTGTTTCTTCTCTGGGTGTATCTATCTCTGTCCATCATTGATCAACTGGAAGTGAGTTGGATCTTCTTTATGTTGAAGATTTCCACTTCCATCAGAATACATCCTCATACAGTATTGTTGTTGAAGTGTACAGTGATCTTCTGGTTCTGCTCATTTCACTCAGCATCAGTTGATGTAAGTCTCTCCAAGCCTCTCTGTATTCCTCCTGCTGGACCTTTCTTACAGAGCAATGATATTCCATAACCTTCATATACCACAATTTACCCAACCATTCTCCAACTGATGGGCATCCATTCATCTTCCAGTTTCTAGCTACAACAAATAGAGCTGCCACAAACATTCTGGCACATACAGGTCTCTTTCCGCTCTTTAGTATTTCTTTGGGATATAAGCCCAGTAGTAGTACTGCTGGGTCAAAGGGTATGCACAGTTTGATAACATTTTGGGCATAGTTCCAAATTGCTCTCCAGAATGGCTAGATTCTTTCACAACTCCACCAGCAATGTATTAATGTCCCAGGTTTCCCACATCCCCTCCAACATTCATCATTATTTGTTCCTGTCATCTTGGCCAATCTTTCAGGTGTGTAGTGGTATCTCAGAGTTGTCTTAATTTGCATTTCTCTGAGCAGTAGTGATTTGGAACACTCTTTCATATGAAACTCAAAGCTTTAAATAAAATATTTTTAAAAATAATATATTTTACTTAATCTAGCAATGTTTCTTTTCCAAAAAAATCATCGTTTGAGGATGAAGCACAATTTTTTAAAGTTTCATAAGAGCAAAAATATATTCTGCAAGGTAAACTAATGCAGTATTGGTGGGGTTTCAGAATGGTAGACTATCATTACAAATCACCATAGCAGTATCCTCGTGAAATACAGAAATCAATGTACCCCTCCTCTGTTTCTATCTTCACCTTATTAGGAATGTAACAAATGGAGTGTAGTGTGCAAAGAAGTCAAAAGAAGAGATTATGTTTATGTTCAAAGAGCACTTCTCATAGCATTCTTGTGGACATGCCTGATAAGTGAAGACTGACTAAATAAATCCTAGAATCCTAATCAAAAAGAAACAAACTAGTCATTTAAATAGATCGATTTAAGAAAATGGAAAATTCTGGATACCTCTCTGAATTAATGAGTACGATAATTAAATCAAATTAAAAGCACAAAGTCATTTAGTAACAACCAATAAGATTTATATAAATACATTTTTTGAATTACAAGAGAAATAATTTGTTGTAATGCCTGAGAAACTGAGCCAGATAGAGATTAGAGAATATTTAATAATTTATTTAATGGAGAGATATAATGGGACCAAATGGATCCATGGTTTGGTCCCAAGACTGAATGAGACTATTGTCTCTAAGAATCCAGCAAACAATGTGAGTTCTCAAAGACATATATACACATGGCGCAGATGCAGGGGGTAGACTGAGGCAAGGGCGGAGTCAGGGTGCTGAGAGTGGGAAGGGGACTCTGACAGGGTGGGGTGAGGCATTGGAGGTGAGATGGCATAATCAGGGGGAGGCACCCCGGACATGGGGAGAGACATTTGATAAGATGGTATCTGACATCCCATAGCTTGGGATGGGGAGAGCAATTCTGATATTCTAAAACAAACGATCTTTTATCCTTATCAAATATTCTGATAAAGAGCAGGAGGAGGTTTTGCAGGACTGAGCTTTGACTGAAGCTGAGAAACTGAGTCAGGACTTGGTCAGGATAATTAGGGAGACTGAGAACTGTGGCATAACATTCCAAATAGTGATTCATGGCAAAATCCTCAAAGGAAAGAAACCCAAGGCAATAACTGATAAAAAGCTGTCAATATTTCATTCACTTCAATGAAAATAATACAAAATACCTTAAAATACATCATTCCTGTTTTCCAGAGACATGCTACAGGCAATTGCCGAAGAAAGAAAGAAATTAAATTTGAAAAAAGGTAGGAGAGTTCAGTTTAAGGATACAGTTATAATATGGGTTCCAACAAGTTTTATTTGGAGTCTAATTATAAGCCCTCTCCTGAAAATTGTTTCCTATATTGAGAAAGACGATGGTAAAATCATTGAAATCAAGGCTTCATACATGGGACCTTAAGGCACTTTTGGGGGCATTCTAAAATATCAAAATCTTTTACGATGAAAGACCATGTCATTTCCCTCTTATTAAGAATTCTGAATGGGGGGGGGACTTTTAAAACTGTTTTAAAGTTATTCTTTAATAGTTGAAATAATATTGTACATAGTCACTGCTCCCAAAAGGATTATGACTTAAAGAAATCACCTTTACTAGTTTCAACAATATGAAAGAGAATTTAGTGAAATTCATCACCAGAACTATTGGAGGGGAGAAGTATTGAAATATTATTTATAATATAGCCATTCTCAAATTTATTCCTACACTCTCAATACTGAGCCAGATTCGTGAATTCAGTGAAAGATGCATAGACACATAGATTAGGTACACATACACATATATGCTTTATAAATAAAGTTCAGCAAAAATTACAAAACTGAAAAGAATATACAATGTTAAGTTTATGTCTTCCACAGCCTCTCTGCCAATGAGAGATTTATATTTTTTATTTTCCTTAGGTTAGGGCTAGGATTCTTCTTCTTCTCCTTCTTCTCCTTCTTCTCCTTCTTCTTCTTCTTCTTCTTCTTCTTCTTCTTCTTCTTCTTCTTCTTCTTCTTCTTCTTCTTCTTCTTCTTCTTCTTCTTCTTCTTCTTCTTCTTCTTCTTCTTCTTCTTCTTCTTCTTCTTTTTTAATATTGTGGCAATTGGGCTTCTGTGACTTGATTAAGTGTCTGAGGCTAGATTTGCACTCAGTTCCTCTTGACTCCAGGACTGATGCTCTATCCACTGAGCTAGGTTTTTTCCAAAACTGGTAATGAGACAATGGCAATCTTTCAGTATAGATTTCATTTCCATCAATTTTTGTTCTTTCTGCATGTGTTCATCAGTGTTTACTTGGGCTGCTCTGAAATCTATAATTTCATCATTTCTGATGGTGCTAAAATATATTTTCAATAGTTGTCAATGATGACTTCTGATCCAAATGAAAAGGCTTCTGTTTCCAATTTTTTTCTTTCTTTCTTTTAAAATATATTTAAAGCATAATACCATACACAAAAAAGTTATGAAAATAGAAAAAGGAATAAAAGCATTGTCATTTGTACATGCCTAAAAAAAGGATTCAAAATATGTAATATTTTTTCAAGAAAATGGGTATAAAATAGAACAAAGTTTATTCAGAACTGTCCCATCTTTGCTTCCTTGTAGCTTTTCTCTTGTTCTTTGCTGTGCACTTTTTACTTTATTCTTTTCTTCCTTTTCTTCCCTTCCCCACAATCTCCCTCAAGGAGACTGGAGTTTAGCATGTTTATGTTAGCACAATAAAAACATGCCTATATACACTCACATACACACCTAGACATATATACACATGGGAGGGATACAATAACTCTTGAATGGGGAGGAGTCATCCAGAAAGAATTCAGAAACTCAGGTCGCTTTATGTTGCCATAAGGCAGGCAAAGCTGATTAACAGAAGTAGTTATTTAGAAGGGGAGAGACGGGAAGTTTCAAAGGAAAGAAGTCAAAGCAGGGCATGTTAAATATTGTAGATAGATAAGCAGTGTTTATACAAAAGTACATTGAGAGTTTGCATCCCTATCATGGCCTTCTGATTATTGTATACAGTAACTTTGGGCATCAGTTCAGGACAGCTCCCTTTGTGCAAAATATCCTTTCATTTCATGAAATGCAATAAGAGCTCACATGGGAATTAGGGAATCCTGTCAGCATCCCTGCCTGGGGCCCACCTAGACACTGGTTGCCACCAGGGACATAACTTTTCGCTGGGCTCTATTCATCCCAGCACACTCACATAGATACATACATATATACACACACAAATGCATGTATATGTGTGTGTATATATATATATATATATATATATATATACATATACATATATGTATCTATCTATACACATATAGATAGATAGATATATGTATGGATGGACATATATCCATATGGATATTTGTAATCATAAACAAATGTACAGATATCCATTCCTATTTGTCTTCTCTTTGTGTGAATGTGGATGTCATCATTCTCCTTGGGTTCAAGGTTTTCTGTGTTTTTCTAAATGTACCAACTTATCATGTTTGATTTAAGAATGATACTCTGACCTTATACTGTTTAATTATTTTGAATAGTGTAAAAGGAATATCAATATGGCTGATATAATAATGTAGTTTCTCTATTTTTTCTTTTTTGAAACATTCACTTTGTGTTATATCAATGATTATTATTCTAATTTTTTTTTGTTTCTTTGATTTTTCCCCCCTTGAAAAATGCTACTCCAAATCCTTATGTTTGTGGGTATCTCTTATTTCCTATCCCTATGGACACTGCTAGTTTATCTTGCTAACTTCCTTCTCCATGCCCACCTCCTTCAAAAGGATGTCTTCTGTCATCACCCTTTATCTCCTTCTTTATCCCATTTCTATTAAGCTACACACCATATCCCATTTCCTCTACACATCCTTCCATCTACCAAATTAACCTGATCCCTCACCGTCTTATTTCTTAAATTCTGAAAATTTTTATTGTCTCCTAGACGTATATGTATTATTTCCTCTTGTATTCATTCCCAGTGTGAATAGGATTTCAGACTTGCCAGCTCTCTTCCCCCATATCTAATTCCACTATGGCAATTCTTCCTCTTGCAACACATCATATTATATATTTACTATTTTAACGTTTACCTTTATGGTTTTGCTTTGTAGAGTCATATCATTTCACCTCTACCCCATGAATTACCCAATTACCAACAATTATTTTAATCCTGAGGCTTAAATTTGTATAACACTTAGGCAGTAAGCAGTTTATCCTTATTGAATCCCTTGAAATATTTTCTATTTCTCTAATATTTTGTGTATATCAAAATATCTGCTAAGTTCAGCTTTCTCTTGTTTTCAACAGAAACCTAAATGTCTGGAAGATTGCTGAATGCCTTTCTTTTTTCTTTTTTCATTAATTTTGCTTGCCACAATATTTTTGCTTAGTGTTTTGGATTTTTTGATAAATAGTGTTCTAAGACCTTACATCTTTTATTGTAGTTCTTTTCTTACAATATAGCTTATGTTTTGTTCCATTTTTTTCATTCTTTATCTTTTTTTTTTATTACTCCTTTGTCTCTTGTGACTTTTGTGGCTTCCCCCTGCCTAATTTCAATTTTCAAAGAGTCATTTTCTTAATACTGTGCATCTCCTTTTCAAGTTGTTTGAATTTTCTTTGTTAAACTTGTTTTCTTTGGATTCTTTTTTCTATTATATATGTCTATATTAGTTTTTCTTCCATTTTTGTTATTTGATTTTTTAAAGGCTTTTTTGAGAAGTTCTATGAATTCTTCATGGGTATGTGAGCATTTCACATTGCAAAAGGAAGGCAGAGCCTCTTTATTCAACTTAAGCATGCTTTTCTGAAGAAAAACTTGGATCTTCCCTATGTAGACAATCCTTTCTATGGTTGGTTTTTTTCTCCTTAGTTTAGTTTTTTTTTTTTTTTCTTTTTTCTTTTAAAATAAGTGGTTGGTAGCATAAGAGGTTGGTAAGGGATGTCCTCTGGCCTCAAGTTCTGGTTCATTTGTCTCCTCTATCCTGAAACATTAAACTAAGATCTCTCCTCTCTTCTAACTGCCTGCAGCCTTCTTATTCCAGTGTTTCTGCACTCATTAACTTGGTCGCAGTTCCTTTTCTCCCATGGTCATGTGTATGCACTACCAGTAGGCCTAGTGTTGCTTATCAGCAGAGGTTTTCTGTATCTTTTCCACACAGTATACAAAGTGAAATTTCTTGTGTTTGGGGCTGAGACTTTATCCAAACCCAAATAATCACAAGGCTAGCTCTTCAATATTTTAAGTTGAACTAACCTTGAAAGTATTTACAGTTTTAAAGAAGGCAAATTCTCTTCCTAGCTTCTTCAGATCTTTTCCTATTGTCCCACGATTACCTTCATTCATCTCCCACTTCTATTGGTTTTTTATTGGTCTAAATAAGCCAGAAGTGCAGATTTTTGTCTTATTTATAAAGAAAATGGAAAGAGCCTGGAATTTTCTGTGCTGTCCACAATTTCCCAACATCCTTCTTCCCTGAGCACCTTTTTTTTTCCTTCATAACTTTTGATTAATTTTTTAAAATAGATTTTGCACTACAGGTTTTGGTGATCCTGCTCCCACATCAGATGTCTCCTATTTGTTTTGCTATTCTACCTGAGTCTTCTTCAGGATCTATATAAAGAGCATGCCCTACTCAGCATGAATGGCTGTATGCTCCAAGGCTTTTCTTCTTTTCACTTTGCTGTCCATACTATCTTGCTTTGTGATTTTGTTTTTATTTATTTTTGTTTTCTTTCGTTTTTGATCAGGAAATTGAGGTTAAATGACTTGCTCAGGAGCACACAGCTAGTAAGTAATAAATTGCTCAGGCAGGATTTGAACTCAGGTACTCCTGACTCCAGGGCTGGTACCTACCAGGCCATCTAGCTGCCCTTGCTTTGTAAACTCGTAATCATGTCAGCTCCCATGAGTTTAATGAATCTTCACTCCATGTAGAGAATCTATTTTCAAACATTCTCATTTATACCTCATCTCTTAACCCCTTTTCTCTCCCCATTTAGTCAATACATTGTGCAGTTCCTTCATCACTTGAACCCTGGTTGGTTTCAAGGGTTCGCCTTTCCTAAAGTCTTTATCCAGTCCACTCAGTTCCACCCTCACTGCCATACTGTTCTTTTTAAAACACAGGTCTGACCATAGTGTGGATGCAATCCTTAAAATCAGGAACCTCCTTAATAAAGTGTATGATAGTGTTTGGGATTTTGATAACCCCTCATCCTTTGTCTCTTTCTAGACTTTCTCCTTAACCCCTACTTACTGACTTCCAAGTCCAAAGACCCAGGAGCTTTTTCCTCTTCCTCAAACACCACCCTCCTTAGCAACAAAATGATGTATGCTTTCCTTTAACTGATGATAATCTTTCTGTACTTTGAAAACATGTATATACATACATATACATATATATATATTTGTATATGTATGTATATACATACTCTATGGGTCAGTGAAATAAACCAGAGGTATTCACTGACAATTCACTGACATACTGTTGCTTCTTGTCTCCTTGTGCCATCCTCTCACATGATTAGATCTATTTTGCTGGTCAGAATTAGGTCCCAGAAGCTTGGAACAAGTGGCACCCAAAGCGCCGAGCACAAAGCAGTGATACTCAAGGGTCATGAGTGTGGGGATCCTGCAGGAAAAGTCCCTTCAGAAACCCTGCAGATGGGGAAGGACATGGGGAAGACCTGGTAAGGATGTTTTGATTACTTTAATTTTTGACTGAGTAATTGAAAATGGGCCAATTTGACATGAAATGGCCAAGGCGGGAGACTTATGAAAAATGCTTAGTAAAATTGATAAAGAAACAAGGGCTTGCAATAACCAGATAACAATTTTTTAAATTTTTATTTATACTTTTTTGACATTATATATGGATGAGTAATTTTTAACATTATCCCTTGTATTCATTTTTCCAAATTATCCCCTCCCTCCCTCTACTCCCTCTTCTTGATGACAGGCAATCCCATACATTTTACATCTTTTACAATATAACCTAGATACAATATATGTGTGAAAGTCCCATTTTCTTGTTGCACATTAATTATTAGATTCCGAAGGTATAAGTAACCTGGGTAGATAGACAGTAGTGCTAACAATTTACATTCACTTCCCAGTGTTCCTTCTCTGGGTGCAGTTGTTTCGGTCCATCATTGATCAACTGGAAGTGAGTTGGATCTCCTTTATGTAGAAGATATCCACTTCCATCAGAATACATCTTCATACAACATTGAAGTG
Organism: Sminthopsis crassicaudata; assembly: GCF_048593235.1. Classification (NCBI taxonomy): domain Eukaryota; kingdom Metazoa; phylum Chordata; class Mammalia; order Dasyuromorphia; family Dasyuridae; genus Sminthopsis; species Sminthopsis crassicaudata. The sequence goes on along the minus strand of NC_133619.1, from coordinate 393,779,593 downwards.
TACAGTGATCTTCTGGTTCTATTCAATTCACTCAGCATCAGTTGATGTAAGTCTCTCCAAGCCTCTCTGTATTCCTCCTGCTGGTCATTTCTTACAGAGCAATAATATTCCATAACCTTCATATACCATAATTTACCCAACTATTCTCCAACTGATGGGCATCCATTCATCTTCCAGTTTCTAGCCACTACTAAAAGAGCTGCCACAAACATTTTGGCACATACTGGTCCCTTTCCCCTCCTCGGTGTTTCTTTGGGATATAAGCCCAATAGCAGCAATGCTGGGTCAAAGGATATGCAAAGTTTGATAACTTTTTGGGCATAGTTCCCAATTGCTCTCCAGAATGGCTGGATTCTTTCACAACACCACCAAGAATGCATCAGTGTCCCAGTTTTCCCACATCCCCTCCAACATTCATCATTCTTTGTTCCTGTCATCTTAGCCAATCTGACAGGTGTGTAGTGGTATCTCAGAGTTGTCTTAATTTGCATTTCTCTGATAAGTAGTGATTTGGAACACTCTTTCATATGAGTGGATATAGTTTCAATTTCATCTTCTGAGAATTGTCTGTTCATATCCTTTGACCATTTATCAATTGGAGAATGGTTTCATTTCTTATAAATTAGGGTCAGTTCTCTATATATTTTATCCAGATTCTCCTGGAATGCGTCCAATGATGGGGAACTTAGAAAAATAATATATTAACAATTTAGAAAAAAAAAAGAAAAGAATGTTCCTGGTGAGCAGTATACTGGCAACTAAAAGTTGAAAAGGATGCCAAGACAAATCAGAGGGAAACATTTTAATTCATGAAGAATATTCCCATTAAATTGGAAGCTTCCAGAGGAAAGGGCTTTCTTTAGCTTCTTTATGTATCTCCAACACTCCAATCAATATCTGGCACACAATGGGAGCTTAATAAATGTTGATTTCTGTCTCTTCACCTAGACTCCAAGCTACTTAGAGTGACTTTCTCCTTCAACCTTCCAGAGGACTTCATTATGCTCCTTTATAATACACTCTCGATGTCAGATTATGCATAACATATGCTCCTTTTTTCATATACTTATCATGTCAGATTATAATTATCTGTGTCTAGCTTATCCCTTTCATGAATAGAGGGGCCATGTATTATATAACTTTTCATCTACCTTGTAAGATGTTCACCAGCTTTAGAGCTGAGCCCAACTTGAGATAATATAGAGAAGAATCACTTCTTTTAAAGAGAAGGAAAATGAGGCTCAAAGTGTTTAAACCACTTGTCTAATGTAATATAGGGATTGAGAGGCAGCTAGATGGCACAGTAGAGTGCTGAGTTTAGAGTCAAGAAGACAACTTCAAATTGAACCTCAAACACTTAGTTATTGTGTATCCTGGACAAATCACTTAACAATTGTCTGTCTCAATTTCTTCATCTGGAACATGGGTATTATAAGAATACCTACCTCCTGTAGCTGCTGTCAGGATAAAATAATATTTTAAAGTACTTTGAAAACCTTAAACTGCTATAAATACTAGTGATAATTGAGTAAATAGGGCAGAATTTGAATGCAAGTACTTATGCTCACCCAGTTTCAGAAAAGGAAGAGGCCCAAGAATTCTGTGACATCATTTAAAAAACAAGGGGACTCTTGAGAAGTTTCAGGGAATTGTCTGAGGTCAAACAGATAAGGAGCAGGTTAGATTTGAACCCAGATGTTTGTGACTGCAAATTTGACACACTAACCACTAATCCACATTGCCTTTTCCTTCAAAAAAAGGGAGTGCTAAGTACATCCAAGGAATATAAAAATGCTTGTTGAGTGGACTCGGCCTTCTGGGGTTTTTTGACTGTTCTGCCCTTTGGCCCCATTCCCCAAGGGAAGCAGAGTTCTTTAAATATATCTTTGAGTGGTTCACTAAGTTCCAGGAGTTGCCTCCAATAAATAATGGATTCAGAAAAGGGTTAACCTGTAGGTGCCCATCATTGGTTAAAATGCATGCTGAGCTTGGATGCCACCAACAGGTGGAGGCTAAGGGGGATCGTTTTTCAGAGAAACCTTGATCACCTCAGAGAAAGCATCTCATGACCCCTCAGGCAGCTGGCCACAAGTGGGCAAATGGTTCTAAGTCAGGCATCTGCTTGCAACTGAAGAAAGACTAGCCAGGAAACATGAGAAGTACTGAGGCTTTGGGTTTGTATGAGGCTTTTTTGAGAAGCACATTCAGTCCATCTTCTTTGCTCCTAACAGTGATGGCTGGAGGACTCAGAGGGATGGAAGGCATTTATTTGTTCCATCTGACAGGGAAGGAAAATCAGTCTCTGAGAGGAGAGGTGATAGATCCAAGTCCAGCTCTCATAACAATTCAGGTGTCTAGCTTTCCTTATCCAAGGAATATTCACAGATAGAAACAAGTGAAAAACAAGAACCTGTCATAGCATACAGCTGTTCTCTGCCTGGCCCTGAGGAAGATGTATTGGAGAATCACATAATTCAAGCAGGAATGGCCAAAGAGAGTAAAACAAGGAGAGGATGTAGAGACCTCAATAGATGGTCCATTGAAGGAGGTAGATACCAGAGGATAGTACCAGATGACCTGAATTCAAATCCTGATTCGGCTCCTAAGTGCCTAAGTGGACACGAGGGTAAAATGAGGGGCTTTGTCACAAAAGACCTTCTAACTCCAAAAGCTAGGAATACAAGCAGCATTGATTAGGCACCTACTGTTTTCAGAACTGGCAAGCAAGTGGCAGATAGTGCATGGGGCATGGGGCATGACCTTAGATACTTATTAACTGTATAAACCGAGATAAGGCGTTTACCCCTGTTTGCCTCAGTTTCCTCATCTGCAAAGTGAGACAATGAAACGGCAAAGCACTCTAGTGTCTTTGCCAAGAAAACTCCAAATGGGGTCTTTCAAAGGATCACTCATGACTCAACAACTAAACAAAGTGTATGGAACCCTGGTTGGAGGCTCAACGAACTCTTCAGTTGAGATAAGATGGGTCCCTTCCCTCATGAGTTTTGGAATTCCTCATGGCATTTGGAATAAGACTTGAACTATGATAATTGTGATGTAAACAATTGTGATATACTCTGACTTCAAAAGATCTAAGAACTTATCTCACCAATGCATTGAACAACCTCAGTGCCAGAAGATGACTGAGGAAATATGTTTCTGCCCTCTTGACAGAGGTACAAAAGGAAGTACATGGTTTCAGACACGGCCAATGTATGGATTTATTTTGTTTGACAATATCCACTTGTTTTGAAGGAAGAGTTTTTTAGAGGGAGGGAGACAGACTTGGAAGAAGAATAGTGAAATTGATGCCAAGAAAAGAAAAGAATGTCAATGAAGTGATTAGCAAAAATACAAAGAAGATATTAAAAATTTCAGAGGGCAACACAGATTGTAGAGCAAGTTTTGGAACTAAAATGCTAAATATATACTTTTAGAAAACCCATTTTGTCTATAATGACATACAAAGATTCATATTCAAAAAGAAAATATAATTTTCAAAATGGTGCTTCAAAACAAAATAAGATTAACCATGGGTGGGAAAAAGCCACAATAGCAGTTCTTTTTTTTTTTTTTCTTTTGTATATGGAGATGTCTATATTTGTTAGTGTTTTTCAAGTTCAGAATAATACACAAATTGCCAATAAACTCCCTCCCCAAAAGAGAAAAAAAAAAAAGAAGGAAAGAATCACTCTTAGTAAAGATCTTCAAACAAAAGCTAGATGACGAGGAAGGTTGTAGAGGTGAGCCTTTTTTGTAGATATGGATTGGATTACTTAACTGGCCACTCATCTTGAGTGGCCAACTACAGATTCTTCTGACCTGACTGCACATTCTCGTGTTCAATTAGGATCAGATCCCTAGAGCTATTAGAGATTTTAGAGACCTTCTAGATCAGCCCCTTCTTTGTAGAGATGAACAAAGTGAGAGTAAGAGGAAATGATTTGTCTGTGGTCATATGGGCAGTATGTGTCAGAGGGGGCCTTAGGTCACTTCTACATCACAGTCCAGAGCCAGGAATTTTCCCACTGTACAGAAGAATTCCTTTATTCTGTACCATCCCCCAATTTCAATCATAAGTTGTAGCATCCTGGAAGAATAAAACTTCCACTCTTCCCATAGGTGCTGGTTCAGAGCGGTGTATCAAGTATGAAAAAAAATCAATAGGTTAAGCCTTGGGAGACATTGGCTCAAGTGAACTCTCAGCCACTGGTCATGTGGTTCATCCACTCACTGGTTCTCAGTTCCTTCATCTCTAAAATCATGCCATGTCAAGTCTACTTAACCACTGGATAATCTCCATGCTCCATGATATTCTGATTTTCATAAATTTTTCTCTTCTTCCCAAAGTACTTTACAGAACTTATTTTTTGCCTACATTTATTTTAGTTATCAATTAATGAGAATGTATTTTCTTCTCACCTTCACTCATCAATGAGAAACAGAACAATTTCAATAAACATATGTAGTCAAGAAAAAGCAAAAACAAAGTGTCACTTGGGCCATGTCCCAAAATGCATTTGTCATTCTGAACTCTGAGTCTAGCACTGTCAAGCAGATAATATGCTTAATTATTAATTATCTGCAGGTGAGGTTGGTCCATTGCATTGATGAGAATTCTTTCAAAGTGGTTTGACAAGAGTAACTTACTGAGAGGAACGGAGTCCCTGAGTGCTTTTGGAGGCCATCAAATCAGTACTTCCCTGAAATATCAATTTCAGGTGAACATGGTCATTCAGACTCCACTCTGCACCTCTAGACATAGGGATCTCACTTTCTTTTTTTTTTTTTTTTTTCTTAAGATGTGTGGAAACATTTATTTCTTTGCTTTTCTATTATGAGACTGCCAAAGAGTATCAAAACTGAAAATGGACTTGCATATACTTTTTTTAATTCATTTTTCCAAATTATCCCCTCCCTCCCTCTACTCCCTCCCCCTGATGGCAGGTAATCCCATACATTTTACATGTGTTACAATATAACCTAGATACAATATATGTGTGTAAATAACTTTTTTTGTTGCACATTAATTATTAGCTTGCGAAGGTATAAGTAACCTGGGTAGATAGACAGTAGTGCTAACAATTTACATTCGCTTCCCAGTGCTCCTTCTCTGGGTATAGTTATTTCTGTCCATCATTGATCAACTGGAAGTGAGTTGGATCTTCTTTATGTTGAAGATTTCCACTTCCATCAGAATACATCCTCTTACAATATTGTTGATGAAGTGCATAGTGATCTTCTGGTTCTTCCCATTTCACTCAGCAACAGTTGATTTAAGTCTCTCCAAGCCTCTCTGTATTCCTCCTGCTGGTCATTTCTTACAGAGCAATAATATTCCATAACCTTCATATACCACAATTTACCCAACCATTCTCCAATTGATGGACATCCATTCAACTTCCAGTTTCTAGCTACAACAAAAAGAGCTGCCACAAACATTTTGGCACATACAGCTCTCTTTCCGCTCTTTAGTATCTCTTTGGGATATAATCCCAATAACAGCAATGCTGGGTCAAAGGGAATGCACAGTTTGACAACTTTTTGGGCATAGTTCCAAATTGCTCTCCAGAATGGCTGGATTCTTTCACAACTCCACCAACAATGTATTAGTGTCCCAGTTTTCCCACATCCCCTCCAACATTCATGATTATTTGTTCTTGTCATCTTAGCCAATCTGACAGGTGTGTAGTGGTATATCAGAGTTGTCTTAATTTGCATTTCTCTGATCAGTAGTGATTTGGAACACTCTTTCATATGAGTGGAATTTGTTTTAATTTTATCACCTGAGAATTGTCTTTTCATATCCTTTGACCATTTATCAATTGGAGAATGGTTTGGTTTCCTATAAATCAAGGTCAGTTCTCTATATATTTTGGAAATGAGACCTTTGTCAGAGCCTTTCCTTTTAAAAATATTTTCCCAATTTGTTAATTCCCTTCTAATCTTGTTTGCATTAGTATTGTTTGTACAGAAACTTTTTAGTTTGATGTAATCAAAATCTTCTATTTTGTGATCAATAATGATCTCTAATTCTCCTCTGGTCATAAATTCCTTCCTCCTCCACAGGTCTGAGAGGTAGACTATTCTCTGTTCCTCTAATCTTTTTATTATCTCATTCTTTATGCCTAAATCATGGACCCATTTTCATCTTATCTTGGTATATGGTGTTAAGTGTGGATCCATATCTAATTTCTGCCATTCTAATTTCCAGTTTTCCCAACAGTTTCTTCCGAATAATGAATTTTTGTCCCTAATGTTGGTATCTTTGGGTTTGTCAAAGATTAGATTGCTATAGATGTACCCTTTTTGTCCTTTGTATCTAATCTGTTCCACTGATCTACCGGTCTATTTCTTAGCCAATACCAAATGGTTTTGTTGACTGCTGCTATATAATATAGCTTTAGATCAGGTACACGTAGACCACCTTCCTCTGACTTTTTTTTTCATTAGTTCCCTTGCAATTCTCGACCTTTTATTCTTCCATATGAATTTTGTTGTTATTTTTTCTAGGTCATTAAAATAGTTTCTTGGGAGTCTGATTGGTATAGCACTAAATAAATAGATTAGTTTGGGGAGTATTGTCTTCTTTATTATATTCGCTCGGCCTATCCAAGAGCACTAAATATCTTTCCAATTATTTAAATCTGACTTTATTTTTTGTGGCAAGTGTTTTGTAATTTTTCTCATATAATTCCTGACTATTCTTTGGTAGATGGATTCCCAAATATTTTATACTCTCAACATTTGTTTGCAATGGAATTTCTCTTTGTATCTCTTGCTGTTGCATTTTGTTGGGGATATATAAGAATGCTGAGGATTTATGTGGATTTATTTTGTATCCTGCCACTTTGCTAAAATTCTGAATTATTTCTAATAGCTTTTTAGCAGAGTCTTTGGGGTTCTCTAAGTATACCATCATGTCATCTGCAAAGAGTGATAGTTTGATTTCCTCATTTCCTACTCTAATTCCTTGAATCTCTTTCTCAGCTGTCATTGCCGAGGCTAGCGTTTCTAGTACTATATCGAATAGTAATGGTGATAATGGGCAACCTTTTTCACTCCTGATCTTACTGGGAAAGGTTGCAGTTTATTTCTATTGCATATTATGCTTAGTGAAGGTCTTAAAAATATGAGGAGCTCACTTTCTTACCTTACAGGGTGAGCCTCTGCCATTTTGGTCAGTGGTCTGGTTTGTCAGGGTTCTAACAACAAATACTATAGCCAGGAGATTTTGTCTAGTGTGATCAGAACATGGTGCTGGTGTTACAATCAATGACACAACTCCTGCCAGGAGTTGGGAAACCTGAGATCCAATTGGGATTGAGCATCAATGTGTGTAGCTACAGGTGTGTTCTGGTAAATGTTTAACTACCATCCCCTCAAAAATACAAAAATATACACGACATGCTTTGAAATTTAATTTTCTGCAACACTTTCTTAAGCCTAAACAGTGAACAAAAAGTAAATCAAGCTCTGATTTAAAATTTACCAATATCCCAAATGTAAAAAGTTACACTGGGGCTGGCCCTCCAGAGCTGGTACAAGCTAACTGCAGCACACCCTAGTTACCATGGACATAATTACTTTGGCTCCCTGAGTCTGTTTCTTCACATGTCAAATGGGTGTGGTTGAACACCTGCTTTAACTGGACACAAGCCTGATCACCCCCTCACCCAGCTTCTGACAGCTGAGGGAACTGAGGCCCAAGAGAGGAGGGGACAGGACCACAGTTAGAAAAGAAAGCTAGGTCAGGACCCTTTACCTCTTAAATCTAGAGATTGATCTCCTTTTTCAGTCATTTTCCAGTCACTTCTGACCCTTTGTGAGCTGTTCTTGCCAGATGTTGGAGTGGTTTATATTCCCTTTTCTAGAATATTTGACAGATAAGAAAACTGAGGGAAACAGGGTGAAATGGCTTGCTCCATGTCTCACAGCGAATAAATATCTGAGACTGGATTTGAACATAGGAGAAGGAGTCCTCCTGACTCCAGAATACTCTATGTAGTGCACTACGTGGATGTCCAGTTACTGATGTAATCACCTCCAAATACCATCTGCTCCATGTATGTATGCATGGGAGTAACAGCTTTCTCCCCTTGGAACTCACCCAATACCGTGTTTTCAGTTCTCTAATATTGAGCACAAGAGTATATCACAATTGTTTACATCACAGTTATCATAGTTCAAGTCTTATTCCAAATGCCATGAGGAATTCCAAAACTCATGAGGGAAGGGACCCATCTTATCTCAACTTAGAGTTCGCTGAGCCTCCAACCAGAGTTCCATACACTTTGTTGTTTAGTTGATGAGTCATGACTGATCCTTTGAAAGACCCCATTTGGAGTTTTCTTGGCAAAGACACTAGAGTGCTTTGCCATTGATTTGTCTCACTTTGTAGATGAGGAAACTGAGGCAAACAGGGATAAGTGTCATATCTAGGTTAATACAGTTAATAAGTATCTAAGGTCACGCCCCATGCCCCATGCACTATCTGCCACTTACTTGCCAGTTCTGAAAACAGTAGGTGCCTAATCAATGCTGCTTGTATTCCTAGCTTTTGGAGTTGGAAGGTCTTTTGAGACAAAGCCCCTCATTTTACCCTCGTGTCCACTTAGGCACTTAGGAGCATTGTCAGGATTTGAATTCAGGTCATCTGGTACTATCCTCTGGTATCTACCTCCTTCAATGGACCATCTATTGAGGTCTCTACATCCTCTCCTTGTTTTACTCTCTTTGGCCATTCCTGCTTGAATTATGTGATTCTCCAATACACCTTCCTCAGGGCCAGGCAGAGAACAGCTGTATGCTATGACAGGTTCTTGTTTTTCACTTGTTTCTGTCTGTGAATATTCCTTGGATAAGGAAAGCTAGACACCTGAATTGTAATTAGAGCTGGACTTGGATCTATCACCTCTCCTCTCAGAGGCTGATTTTCCTTCCCTGTCAGATGGAACAAATAAATGCCTTCCATCCCTCTGAGTCCTCCAGCCATCACTGTTAGGAGCACAGAAGATGGACTGAATGTGCTTCTCAAAAAAGCCTCATACACACCCAAAGTCTCAGTACTTCTCATGTTTCCTGGCTAGTCTTTCTTCAGTTGCAAGCAGAGGCCTGACTTAGCACCATTTGCCCACTTGTGGCCAGCTGCCTGAGGGGTCATGAGATGCTTTCTCTGAGGTGATCAAGGTTTCTCTGAAAAACGATCCCCCTTAGCCTCCACCTGTTGGTGGCATCCAAGCACAGCATGCATTTTAGCCCATGATGGGCACTTACAGACTAACCCTTTTCTGAACCCATTATTTATTGGAGGCAACTCCTGGAACTTAGTGAACCACTCAAAGATATATTTAAAGAACTCTGCTTCCCTTGGGGAATGGGGCAGAAGGGCAGAACAGTCAAAAAACCCCAGAAGGCCGAGTCCACTCAACAAGCATTTTTATATTCCTTGGATGTACTTAGCACTCCCTTTTTTTGAAGGAAAAGGCAATGTGGATTAATGGGTAGTGTGTTAAATTTGCAGTCACAAACATCTGGGTTCAAATCTAACCTGCTCCTTATCTGTTTGACCTCAGACAATTCCCTGAAACTTCTCAAGAGTCCCCTTGTTTTTTAAATGATGTGACAGGATTCTTGGGCCTCTTCCTTTTCTGAAACTGGGTGAGCATAAGTACTTGCATTCAAATTCTGCCCTATTTACTCAATTATCACTAGTATTTATAGCAGTTTAAGGTTTTCAAAGTACTTTACAAATATTCTCTTATTTTATCCTGCAGCAGCTACAGGAGGTAGGTATTCTTATAATACCCATGTTCCAGATGAAGAAATTGAGACAGACAATTGTTAAGTGATTTGTCCAAGATACACAATAACTAAGTGTTTGAGGTTCAATTTGAAGTTGTCTTCTTGACTCTAAACTCAGCACTCTACTGTGCCATCTAGCTGCCTCTCAATCCCTATATTACATTAGACAAGTGGTTTAAACACTTTGAGCCTCCGTTTCCTTCTCTTTAAAAGAAGTGATTGTTCTCTATATTATCTCAAGTTGGGCTCAGCTCTAAAGCTGGTGAACATCTTACAAGGTAGATGAAAAGTTATATAATACATGGCCCCTCTATTCATGAAAGGGATAAGCTAGACACAGATAATTATAATCTGACATGATAAGTATCAAAACAGAGCATAATGAAGTCCTCTGGAAGGTTGAAGGAGAAAGTCACTCTAAGTAGCTTGGAGTCTAGGTGAAGAGACAGAAATCAACATTTATTAAGCACCTATTGTGTGCCAGATATTGATTGGAGTGTTGGAGATACAAAAAGAAGCTAAAGAAACCCCTTTCCTGTGGAAGCTTACAATTTATTGGGAATATCCTTCATGAATTAAAATGTTTCCCTCTTATTTGTCTTGGCATCCTTTTCAACTTTTAGTTGCCAGTATACTGCTCAGCAGCAACATTCTTTTCTTTTTTTTTTTTTTTTTCTAAATAATTGATATATTATTTTTCTGAGTTCTCCATCATTGGGGTCATTCAAACAGCATCTGGATAAGGCCTGGTCCATTTAGGCTCCTCAAGGAAGTTTCTTGGTGAGGACCCAGTCTCCTGGTCCAAGGGTCGAGTCTGCCAGAGGATCAGGGGGCTCATGTTTGGCTGCTGCGCCATGCAAATTCTTCACAGCACTCTGGAATTCCAACAGGGCCTGTAAAGACTTAATCAATATTTATTAGTGAAGTCAAGGGGAATTTGCTGCACTATTCTGGGCACAACGGCCAGGGATGCACCAAAAGGGACTTGAGAGAGAGAGAGAGAGAGAGAGAGAGAGAGAGAGAGAGAGAGAGAGAGAGAGAGAGAGAGAGAGAGTGTGTGTGTGTGTGTGTGTGTGTGTGTGTGTGTGTGTGTGTGTGTGTAGATGAATTAGCTGAGCATCCGCCCCCAAGCAGGGCAAAGGGAAGGAGGCTCACCCAAGACTTACTGGTTTCAAGTTTAAGTTTAGCAGCTTATATGTGCCTTTAAAGACCTATTCATCCTTTCTACCTGCCCTGAACTCTGGAGTCAGTACACACAGTGTAGTTTCCATTGAACTCCCAGGAATTTGGATAGAGCTTGGACTGTCTGAGAAACAAAAGCAGGCCCCTTATCAGATCCAATGAAGGAAGGCATCCTGAATCTAAAGCTACAATTGTCACTGACTCGGATTTTAGTAGGGAATGGCTCTTTTCACCCAGTGAAGGTATCCAGAAACACCAAGAGGTATCCATATCCCCCCAAAACCCTGTCTCCATTTGGGTGAAGTCCACTTCCTAGTGTTATCCATGCTGGCTGCCTCTAGGCCCATTTGCAGGGACTGGCTTCTGAGGGGCTGAGTTAACTTTGCCCCATTCCAGTCACCTCCTTGCCCCTGATTCTGTGACTTGCTTCATTGCAGGACTGTAGAAATGGCACAGGAGTTCATAGAGTCAGGCGCTGCCCAGGTGTGTGAGGCTATGCATACTTGTTATGAAGGGCAAAATTGCCATTCTTGGGAGTATTCCTTGGCCTTGAGGAGTTCTCCAGCCATCTTGTCCTTCATTCCGTCCGCATTTTTCTTGATATACCGGCTGTGGGGTTTATGTCCCTTCAGGCCCATGTAAGTGGTGACACGATCCCTGTATGGGGGTCGGTCCAGGTAAAGGCAAAGAGGGGCTGACTTACGGGCGCCAGGGGCATAGAGAAGAAAGCATCTTTCAGATCCAAAACAGTATACCACCCATGGCCAGGGTCAAGGAAAGAAAGAAACTTGTAAGGATTCGGAACCATAGGGTGCACTGTCTCCACCTGAGAATTGACCTCCCAAAAGTCTTGCACTGGTTGTAGATCCCCGGACCCAGGCTTGCACACAGGCATCAATGGGGAGTTCCAGGGACTCCAGCACGGCCGGAGGACCCCAGCCTCAAGGAGTCCATCAATGTGAAGCTTGAGGCCCAGCAAGGTGGGTTGCCCTAGGGGGTACTGATTAACTCAAACTGCAGTCACAGTAGCCAGGAGCTGCATGACTACTGGGGCTGATGAGACACAAAAGCAAAAGAATTGGTCTCAGCCCATTCCCCAGGGACAGCCTATTGAAGCTCAATAAGGAGTGAAGAGCAATCTACTGACCGGTTTCTGGACTTAGTGAGTGTAAGCAGGTGGGATTCCTCAGCTAAAGGACATGTCACCATTAACTGCAGAAGGCCCAGGGCGACTGAAGGAAAGGGTCCTTCAAAGGAGATAGTGGCGTGTGGCTTGTATAGAAAGTCTCACCCGAGGAGGGCATGGGGACAGTCTGGCACCACGGGGAAAGAATGCGTTACTGGTTCGAGATAGTTAATGGTTCGAGAAGGTGTGAGCGGGGCTGTCTGGGACGCTTCTGTAGCCCCCTGAACTTGGATAGAGTGGGAACTTAGACGGCCATAAGACTGTTGAAGTACTGAGGCAGCCGCCCCAGAGTTGAAAAAAAGGAAACACGAAGACCCCCAACATCTGAGGTTACCCTCAGCTCCTGGGGGTATAGAGGGATCATTATGGAGTCGGGCCCCCCCTACTGGGGAGTCAGAGAAACTAATTGTTCTCTGGGCTATTGGCTCAAGCACTCATTTTTCCAGTGTCCTGAATGTTGGCAATATGCACATTGATCCGGAGACAATGGTGGTCTGGTTGAACACCCCCGCTTCTGTGTGGATCAGGGACCCCATATCTACGGGGTCCCCTGGGGTTAGGGGTCTGAGCTTGAGTTTCTGCTAACTTGGCAACTACCACCTTGGCAACTGTCTTGGTCTGTTTAACGGTGCCATCCTCCCTATTGTCATAGACCCTCTTGGCCACCTCTGAGAGTTCAGTTAGCCTCTTTCTCTCGAATCCATCACATTTCTGGATCTTCTTGCAAATAGCAGAGGCTGAATTGGACACAAAATCAATAACTATTGCCTGCCAGTCTTTAGGGTCCTCTGGGTCGATGGGTGTGTAGGCTCCCTAGGCTTCCATAAGACGCTCTAGATACTTGGCAGGGACTTGTTTTTTCCACGTCTGATTTCAGTGAATTTTCACATATTCCTCGGTTTCCTAACTGCCTCCCACAAACCCCCCTAACAGAAACTGGTGATACCTGTCAAGAGCCTCCTTACCTTGATGAGTATTGGGGTCCCAATCAGGAGGGGACTCGGTTAGGACGCGCAAGCATCTCTCTGTGTCTGTTGTGGGGTTTCCATCTGGACCAAGGACTCTTTTACGGGCCTCCCCTAGAATCCTCTCCCTTTCTTCAGTGGTGAAGAGGACATGCAGGAGCTGTTGACAGTCCCACCCACCCACCCACCCACTTAGGTTGGTGGATGTAGAAAACGGTCACTAACAGGGAAAAAAGGGACTGTGGTTTTTCGGGAAAAAGGAGGCTTCTGCTGTTTCCAATTATACAGCTCACTAGTAGCAAAAGGGACCTATACCATAAAGGGGCCATTTTGTGCCTCAGTAGTTAGGATCTGCCTCAGGGGGAAAAGAGTGGTGGGGAAAGCGTCCAAAGGTTGCACAAAGGGGTGGCTAGCAGAGGTGAGTCTGCTTCATCCATTATTGCATACACAGAACCTCCCCTAGTGTGAGGTGGCCATGGTGCAGAAAACAGAGAAAAAAAAAAGAAATGACAGCTGGTGCCTAAGGAGGAGGGGCATGTCAGGACTCTGGGGGAGGGGCAGAGGGGTTAGGAGCAGGAGGAGGCAGGGCCAAGGAAAGGGGGTCCATTGGGCCTGGAGGGGAGAGTAATAGAGGGTGGGGAGATTTCTTGGACACCTGAAAGGCAAGGCTAGCATTTTTCTGACCACCTCCACAGTGCTAGGGCGGCTCAGAACCTGTATCTGAATTTTGCCAGGAGGTTTAAACTTCAGCCAATTCAATATGTATGGAATTTGGTCAGGATGTCCTGGTTCCCCAAAAATTATCTGCTTAACCCTCAGCCAGATCATGGGGTCAAAGGTTCCCTCAGGGGGCCAATCTACTGCAAAAGTGGGCCATTGTAGGCAGCAAAGCATCTGTAGTTGGCCAGAGTTAACCTTTTCAACCATATCCCTGGGCTATGGCACAAAATTGTTTAAAATCTGAAAGGACGCCTTGTAGGGGAGGGTCTGGGTATCCCCCAGGGTCTGGGAGGTACCCTGGCCCATGGCAGCAGAGAGGATTAGGGAATAACACAACCCAATGAGTCAGACACATAACACAGGAGAGACAACCGGCCACCAGAAAGAAACAATTGGGACCGTCACCCGGTGCCCCTTGTAGGTTGTCAGCAAGGGTGTTTGGAAACTTTGACAATCCCCTGATCTCTCAGGGAAAGATCTTTTGGCCAGTTTGTCTTAAGACTTTAAGAGAGTTCTTCAACCAGCAGACAAACAATCACACAGGACACACAGGGCACAGAACAACACTGAAAGATTCACACAGAACACAGAGAACACAGACCACAATCAACAGAACACTCAGACAAATCACACCTGCACAGAACACAGAACACATAGTATGAGAAAAAGAAAAAAAGGTCCCAAAAAAGCTGCTGATAATCAGATCAGACCAGATGTGTCTTAGACACTCAGGATCTTCCCACAGAGTCCTGGGTTGGGATGTCAACAAGGGCTCAGATGTTGCGTCCACCTTAGCCACTTGTTACAGATGTAACAGATGGTCTGGGGAGTACCAGACAGATGGCTACAAGATAGTCAGGAAGCTGTGGGGACCCTTCAGGATGTTATTGACCAGATTAGAATTTGGACTTTTGTACAATCGACCTACACCGTTTCAAACTCTCCAGGGGCCGGGGAACATCAATCCCTGTGGCCACCCCCTCGGAGGTGAGCAGTGTCAGTGGATCCCACAGAAGGTGAGCCAAAGGCTATCTCGGTGGAAGCTCCAAATGAAATGGATGGACATGAGATAGACAGCTCAGAGCAGATTGTTTAATTTAAAGCATCATTGCCTGGCTGGCCAGAGACTAACCCACTGGACAGGCTAGTAGAGATCAGCCCTGAAGCTTTAGCGAGGTACACTTTCAAGGGTGTTTGCCACATCCTGGTACAGCCCTTGTGGTTACAAATTTTGGGAATCACTGACAGTTTCTCGTTTACAATGGGGAAATGTCTGGATGTGAGTGAACACACAACAGAACCTGTCCACATGTTTTGCAATATTGTCCTGACTCTGTTAGGCACACACTTCTTGGAAAATCTGGGAATTCTGCGGCTTCTCGGAAAATCTAGGGTCTCATGAACCGGGGGATGAGGCCCAGTCTGAACTTAACATTTCCCTGAATTTAGTTTAAGCAACATTTTCCTATAAGCCTGAGGCCTCTTTACCCAGGGTAACGGGGCTAGTCTTTTGTCCATTTCAGAAGTATTTCTACTACTCCCTCATCATTAACTGATCTGGCCAAGGCCTCTTTAAGGCATCTGAGAACATCAGAGAATAATTCTGTTGTGTGATGCTTTGAAGGAAACCCCTAGATTGTTCTGGGAATTTCCATCCAAGTGTTTATGGTGCAAGAAGTTACCTACTGATAAACCTCAATAGGATAGTCTATCTGCTCAATGCCATAATAACATTATATAGGAAAAATATGTGGGGAGGGAAGACAGAAGGCCCTGCTTAGCATAATATTCAGCTTCTCCCTATCACCTTCCATTTTTTAGGATCTAAAGTCCCTTCTTTTGGGAGCCATGGTGAAAGTTTTTTCCCACTATGTCTAGGAATTGTTTAATTTGTTACCTGGTTATTGGAAGCCCTTGTTTCTTTATCAATTTTACTAAGCATTTTTCATAAGTCTCCCGCCTTGGCCATTTCATGTCAATTTAGCCCATTTTCAATTACCCAGTCAAAAATTAAAGTAATCAAAATTTCCTTACCAGGTCTTCCCCATGTCCTTCCCCATCTAGAGGGTTTCTGAAAGGACTGTTCCTGCAGGATTCCCACACTCATGACCCTTGAGTATCATTGCTTTGTTCTCGGCGCATTGGGTGTCACTTGTTCCAAACTTCTAGGATCTAATTCAGACCAGCAAAATAGACGACATCATGTGAGAGGATGGCACAAGGAGACAAGAAGCAACAGTATGTCAGTGAATTGTCAGTGAATACCTCTGGTTTATTGGTTTATTTCACTGACCCATAGAGTATATACATATATATATATATATATATATATATATATATATATATATATATGTATACACATGTTTTCAAAGTACAGCAAGATTATCATCAGTTAAAGGAAAGCATACATCATTTTGTTGCTAAGGAGGGTGGTGTTTGAGGAAGAGGAAAAAGCTCCTGGGTCTTTGGACTTGGAAGACAGTAAGTAGGGGTTAAGGAGAAAGTCTAGAAAGAGACAAAGGATGAGGGATTATCAAAATCCCAAACACTATTATACACTTTATTAAGGAGGTTCCAGATTTTAAGGACTGCATCCACACTATGGTCAGACCTGTGTTTTAAAAAGAACAGTATGGCAGTGAGGGTGGAACTGAGTGGACTGGATAAAGACTTTAGGAAAGCGAACCCTTGAAACCAACCAGGGTTCAAGTGATGAAGGAACTGCACCAATGTATTGATTAAATGGAGAGAGGAAAGAGGTTAAGAGATGAGGAATAAATGAGAATGTTTGAAAATAGATTCTTTACATGGAGTGAGGATTCATTAAACTCATGGGAGCTGACATGATTCCGAGTTTACAAAGAAAGGGCAGCTAGATGGCCTTGTAGGTACCAGCCTTGGAGTCAGGAGTACCTGAGTTCAAATCCTGCCTGAGAAACTTATTACTTACTAGCTGTGTGCTCCTGAGCAAGTCATTTAACCTCAATTGCATGATCAAAAACAAAAGAAAACAAAAATAAATAAAAACAAAGTCACAAAGCAAGATAGTATGGACAGCAAAGTGAAAAGAACAAAAAGCCTTGGAGCAGACAGCCATTCATGCTGAGTAGGGCATGCTCTTTATATAGATCCTGAAGAAGACTCGGGTAGAATAGCAAAACAAATAGGAGACATCTGTTGTGGGAGCAGAATCACTAAAACCTGTAGTGGAAAATCTATTTTAAAAAATTAATCAAATGTTATAAAGGAAATAAAAAAGCTGCTGAGGGAAATTGTGGACAGTACAGAAAATTCTAGACTCTTTCCATTTTCTTTACAAATAAGACCAATATCTGCACTTCTGGGCTTATTTAGACCAATTAAAAACCAATAGAAGCTGGAGGTGACTGAAGGTCATCCTGGGACAATAGGAAAAGATCTGAAGAGGCTAGGAAGAGAATTTGCCTTCTTTAAAACTGTAAATACTTTCAAGGTTACTTCAACTTAAAACAGTAAGTGAAGAGCTAGCCTTGAGATTGGTTGGATTGGGATAAAGCCTCAGCCCCAAACACAAGAAATTTCACTTTGCATACTGTGTAGAAAAGATACAGACAACCTCTGCTGATAAGCAACACTAGGCCTACTTGTAGTACATATACTTGACCAGGGGGGAAAAGGAACTGCGACCAAGTTAAGGGAGTGCAGAAACACTGGGATAAGAAGGCTGCAGGCAGTTAGAGGAGAGGAGAGATCTTAATTTAATGTTTCAGGATAGAGGAGAGAACTGAACCAGAACTTGAGGCCAGAGGATATCCGTTACCAAGCTCTTATGCTACCAACCTCTTATTTTGAATCCTTTTTTTAGGCATGTACAAATGACAATGCTTTTATTCCTTTTTCCATTTTCATTACTTTGTTGTGTATGGTATGATGCTTTCAATATATTTTAAAATTAAGAAAGAAAAAATTGAAAACAGAAGCCTTTCCATTTGGATCAGAAGTCATAATTGGCAACTATGGAAAATATATTTTAGCACCATCAGAAATGATGAAATTATAGATTTCAGAGCAGCCCAAGTAAACATTGATGAACACATGCAGAAAGAAGGAGAATATTTGCTATAACAAAAACTGATGGAAATGAAATCTACACTGAACAATTGCCATTGTCTCATTGCCAGTTTTGAAAAAAAAACCTAGCTCACTGGATAGAGCATCAGTCCTGGAGTCAGGAGGACCTGAGTTCAAATCTAGCCTCAGACACTTAATACTTGATAGTTATGTGACCCTTGGCAAGTCACAGAAGCTCGATTGTCACAATATTGAAGAAGTAGAAGTAGAAATAGAAGAAGAAGAAGAAGTAGAAGAAGTAGAAGAAGAAGTAGAAGGAGGAGAAGGAGAAGGAGGAGAAGGAAAAGAAAAAATCCTAGTCCTAGCCTAAAAAAAAGTATAAATCTCTCATTGGCAGAGAGGCTGTGGAAGAAGTAAACTTAACATTGTATATTCTTTTCAGTTTTGTAATTTTTGCTGAAGTTTTTTTATAAAGCATATATGTGTATGTGTACCTAATCTATGTGTCTATGCATCTTTCACTGAATTTCAGGGATCTGGCTCAGTGTTGAGAGTGTGGGAATACATTTCAGAATGGCCATGTTATAAATAATATTTCAATACTTCTCCCCTCCAATAGTTCCGGTGACGAATTTCACTAAATTCTCTTTCATACTGTTGAAACTAGTAAAGGTGATTTCTTTAAGTGATAATCCTTTTGGGAGCAGTGACTATGTACAATATTATTTCAACTATTAAAGAATAACTTTAAAACAGTTTTAAAAGTCCCCCCCATTCAGAATTCTTAATAAGAGGGGAAAGACATGGTCTTTCATCGTAAAAGATTTTGATAATTTAGAATGCCCCCCAAAAGTGCCTTAAAGTCCCATGTATGAAGCCTTGATTTCAATGGCTTTACCATAGCCTTTCTCAATATAGGAAACAATTTTCAGGAGAGGGCTTATAATTAGACTCCAAATAAAACTTTTTGGAACACATAACTGTATCCTTAAACTGAACTCTCCTACCTTTTTTCAAATTTAATGTGTTTCTTTCTTCGGCAATTGCCTGTAGCATGTCTCTGGAAAACAGGAATGATGTATTTTAAGGTATTTTGTATTATTTTCATTAAAGTGAATGAAATATTGACAGCTTTTTATCAGTTATTGCCTTGGGTTTCTTTCCTTTGAGGATTTTGCCATGAATTACTATTTGGAATGTTATGCCACAGTTCTCAGTCTCCCTAATTATCCTGACCAAGTCCTGACTCAGTTTCTCAGCTTCAGTCAAAGCTCAGTCCTACAAAACCTCCTCCTGCTCTTTATCAGAATATTTGATAAGGATAAAAGATCGTTTGTTTTAGAATATCAGAATGGCTCTCCCCATCCCAAGCTATGGGATGTCAGATACCATCTTATCAAATGTCTCTCCCCATGTCCGGGGTGCCTCTCCATGTCCGGGGTGCCTCCCCCTGATTATGCCATCTCACCTCCAATGCCTCACCCCACCCTGTCAGAGTCCCCTTCCCACTCTCAGCACCCTGACTCCGCCCTTGCCTCAGTCTACCCCCTGCATCTGCGCCATGTGTATATATGTCTTTGAGAACTCACATTGTTTGCTGGATTCTTGGAGACAATAGTCTCATTCAGCCTTGGGACCAAACCATGGATCCATTTGGTCCCATTATATCTCTCCATTAAATAAATTATTAAATATTCTCTAATCTCTATCTGGCTCAGTTTCTCAGGCATTACAACAAATTATTTGTCTTGTAATTCAAAAAAATGTATTTATATAAATCTTATTGGTAGTTACTAAATGACTATATGTGCTTTTAATTTGGATTTAATTATCGTACTCATTAATTCAGAGAGGTATCCAGAATTTTCCATTTTCTTAAATCAATCCATTTTAATGACTAGTTTGTTTCTTTTTGATTAGGATTCTAGGATTTATTTAGTCAGTCTCCACTTATCAGGCATGTCCACAAGATTACTATGAGAAGTGCTTTTTGAACATAAACATAATCTATTCTTTTGACTTCTTTGCACACTACACTCCATTTGTTACATTCCCAATAAGGTGAAGATAGAAACAGAGGAGGGGCACATTGATTTCTGTAATTGCAGGAGGATACTGCTATGGTGATTTGTAATGATAGTCTACCATTCTGAAACCCCACCAATACTGCATTAGTTTACCTTGCAGCATATATTTTTGTTCTTACTGCCATTTTTACGAATTCTGCCTCCTCCTCAAAAGAAGACTTCTGTGGAAAAGAAACATTGCTAGATTAAGCAAAATATATTATTTTTAAAAATAATTTTATTTAAAGTTTTGAGTTTGACATCCTATCACTTCCTCACTTCTTTCCTTCCACTTCTTCCTGAGACAGTAAGTGGTCAGATTCAAATTACAGTTGTGCAATAATGTAAAACATTTCCATTATAGGCATTTTAGAAAAGAAGACTCAATGAAAAAAAATGAAAGAATAAATAAACTTGAAAATACGATGCTTCAGTCAATAGTCAAATCAAGATCAGTTCTTTCTCTGCAGACAGATATTTTCATAATCTTTCTTTTTGGATTATTTTATTGTTTGAAAATAATTGTTATTCAAAGTTCTTTATGTAATAATACTCTTGTTTCAATGTACTACTTCCTGATCCTGTTCACTATAAATTAATTCAGGCCTTACCATGTTTTCCTGAAATTAACCTGCTTCTCATTTCTTAAGACATAAAACAATATTATTTCATTACAATATTACATATACCGCAGCTTCTTGAGTCATCCTGCAATTGGTCAAATCCCCTTTGATTTCTAATTCTTAGCTACCAAAAGCGCTGCTATAAATATTTTTGTACCTCCTTTTCTACACCTAAGAGTGTTATTTCTGGGGCACAGAGGATGCAGATTTGATATCCCTTTGGTTATTGTTCCCAATTGCTCTCCAGAAGGGTTGATTCAATTTCCAATTCCACAACAGTACTGTCTCACTTTTCTCACATCCCCTCCAACATGCAACTACTTTTGCTCATATTAGCCAATCTCAGAAGTGTGAGATAACTCAGAGTTACTTTAATATGCATTTCTCTGATCATTAGTGATTATTAAGAATATTTTTTGTATGACAATAGATAATTTTGATTTCCTAGTCTGAAAATTGCTTGATCAGGTATTCTGAGCATTTACCAATTGATGATGACATATATAGATTAACAAATTTGACTCAGTCTCTATATATCTAAGAAATGAGACCTTTACCAGAGATACTTATTGCAAAACAACATTTCCCTCACTTTTCTGTTTTCCCTCTAATGTTGGGTGCATTGGTTGTGTCTGTCAAAACTTTTTTTTTTAAATATATAATCAAAACAATGTACTTTCTATTTTGTAATGCCCTCTGTCGTCTTTGTTGCTAAATTCTTCCCTGATCCATCAATCTGACAGATAAACTATTCCCTACTGTCTTAATTTGCTGGCGGGTATCCCTCTTTATGTGGAATTCACCTACTTTTTGTATTGGTTGTACTTTTTTTTTCCTCTGCAGCCATCTTTTCCAATTGTTTCTCTATTGAAAAAAAGTGCAAACAAGTAGTGATAAGAGCAAGAAGCAGAGTGTGTAATATTGCTGTAGGAACAGAGAAAGGAATAAATATGGAGATACGGAAGAATTGGAACAGACAAGATTTGGTAACTGGTATGTTACTATATAGGTCTAAGGGCGGAGAGCACTGAGAGTTATCTATAAATTTGAATGCCAGGAGTTGGAGAAGGTAATTTGGATGTGTAGAGGATGAGATCCATGGGGATATATTAATTCATTAGTCTGGAAAGGTTATACTTGGATCTACAGTTTTTGGGCTTTTCTACACAGATTTTCATTCCTTGGCAGCTGAAAAGATCAGCAAAAAGAAGGTGTCAAGAGAACTTTAGGGGAAATAAAGCTCTGATTTACATTGTTTCCTGGTGTTTCAAATTGCTTAGGGTGAGAAGAGTGATTGTAAGGAACAATCCTGTTGGAGAAAGTGAATTTATATTCCTAGTACCACTTGTAAAAACTAACATCACATTAGAGTATTGAAAAGGGACTTCTTCCCTAATTCCCAATTCCTAAGAATAAGAATAATTGTGTTTGTGGCAGTTTTAGTTTGTTCAAGTCATGAGAGTCTGACAAAACTCCCAGCAAACACGATGTTACATTGTTTTGACGCCTGTTGTGCATCCTCCTCACTGCATCCCAGAATTTTCAGGAGAATGCATAGAAGCCAGCCCTAAAAAAATCCTGAAAGAATACAAATGAGAAAAATCCCCAGGAATTGGATTTACTTACCACGCTGTTTGTTTCTTCTATTTCTTCTTCTTCAAATTTTTTAAATTCAATTTGTCTGTTTAAAAAAAAAAGTATTTTTATTATTTTATTTATAATTTTTTGACAGTATATATGCCTGAGTAACTTTTTATACGTTATCCCTTGTATTCATTTTTCCAAATTATCCCCTCCATCCCTCTACTCCCTCCCCTAGAAGACAGGAAATCCCATATATTTTACATGTGTTACAATAAAAACTAGAAACAATATATGTGTGTATATCCCATTTTCTTGTTGCATATTAATTATTTTTTTCCGAAGGTATAAGTAACCTGGGTAGATAGACAGTAGTGCTAACAATTTACATTCACTTCCCAGTGTTCCTTCTCTGGGTGTATTTGTTTCTGTCCACCATTGATCAACCAGAAGTGAGTTGGATCTTCTTTATGTTGAAGATATCCACTTACATCAGAATACATCTTCATACAACATTGAAGTGTACAGCGATCTTCTGGTTCTATTCATTTCACTCATCATCAGTTGATGTAAGTCTCTCCAAGCCTCTCTGTATTCCTCCTGCTGGTCATTTCTTACAGAGCAATAATATTCCATAACCTTCATGTACCATAATTTACCCAACCATTCTCCAACTGATGGACATCCATTCATCTTCCAGTTTCTAGCCACTACGAATAGAGCTGCCACAAACATTTTGGCACATACTTGTCCCTTTCCCCTCCTCAGTATTTCTTCGGGACGTAAGCCCAATAGCAGCAAAGCTGGATCAAAAGGTATGCACACTTTGATAACTTTTTGGGCATAGTTCCAAATTGCTCTCCAGAATGTTTGGATTCTTTCACAACTCCACCAAGAATGTATTAGTGTCCCAGTTTTCCCACATCCCCTCCAACATTCATCTTTATTTGTTCCTGCCATCTTAGCCAATCTGACAGGTATGTAGTGGTATCTCAGAGTTGTCTTAATTTGGATTTCTCTGAGCAGAAGTGATTTGGAACACTTTCATATGAGTGGATATAATTTCAATTTCATCATCTGAGAATTGTCTGTTCATATTCTTTGACCATTTATCAATTGGAGAATGGTTTGATTTCTTATAATATAGGGTCAGTTCTCTATATATTTTGGAAATGAGACCTTTATCAGAACCTTTCACTGTAGAAATATTTTCCCAATTTGTTACTTCCCTTCTAATCTTGTTTGCATTAGTTTTGTTTATACAGAAGCTTTTTAGTTTGATGTAACCAAATCTTCCATTTTGTGATCAATAATGACCTCTAGTTCCCCTCTGGTCATAAATTCCTTCCTCCTCCACAGGTTTGAGAGGTAGACTGTTCTCTGTTCCTCTAATCTATTTATGATCTCATTCTTTATGCCTAAATCATGGACCCATTTTGATCTTATCTTGGTATATGGTGTTACGTGTGGATCCATATCTAATTTCTGCCCTACTAATTTCCAGTTTTCCCAACGGATTTCTTCAAATCATGAATTTGTATCCCTAATGTTGGTATCTTTGGGTTTGTCAAAGACTAGATTACTATAGATGTACATTTTTTTGTCCTTTGTACCTAATCTGTTCCACTGATCGACTGGTCTATTTCTTAGCTAATACCAAATGGTTTTGGTGACTGCTGTTATATAATACTGCTTTAGATCAGGTACACATAGACCACCATCATCTGACTTTTTTTCATTAGTTCCCTTACAATTCTCGACCTTTTATTCTTCCATATGACTTTTGTTGTTATTTTTTCTAGGTCATTAAAATAGTTTCTTGAGAGTCTGATTGGTATACCAGTAAATAAATAGATGAGTTTGGGGAGTATTGTCATTTTTTATTATATTCGCTCTGCCTATCCAAGAGCACTGAATGTCTTTCCAATTATTTAAATCTGACTTTATTTTTTTGGCAAGTGTTTTGTAATTTTCCTTATATAATTCCTGACTATTCTTTGGTAGATGGATTCGCAAATATTTTATACTCTCAACATTTGTTTGGAATGAAATTTCTCTTTGTACCTCTTGCTGTTGCATTTTGTTGGTGATATATAAAAATGCTGAGGATTTATGTGGATTTATTCTGTATCCTGCAACTTTGCTAAAATTCGGAATTAATTCTAATAGCTTTTCAGCATTGTCCTTGGGGTTCTCTAAATATACCATCATGTCATCTGCAAAGAGTGATAGTTTGATTTCCTCATTTCCTACTCAAATTCCTTGAATCTCTTTCTTGGCTCTTATTGCCAAGGCTAGCGTTTCTAGTACTATATTGAATAGTAATGGTGATAGTGGGCAACCTTGTTTCACTCCTGACCTTACTGGGAAAGGTTGCAGTTTATCTCTATTGCATTTTATCCTTACTGATCGTGGCAAATAAATGCTCCTGATTATTCTATGGAATAGTCCATTTATTCCTATACTCTCAAGCGTTTTTAGTAGGAATGGATGTTGAATTTTATCAAATGCTTTTTCTGCATCTATTGAGATGATCATATGGATTTTATTAATTTGATTATTAATATGGTCAATTATACTAATAGTTTTCCAATATTAAACCAGCCCTGCATTCCTGGTATAAATCCTACTTGATCATAGTGTATTACCCTTGGGATGATTTTCTGAAGTCTTTTTGCTAATAACTTATTTAAAATTTTAGCATCAATATTCATTAAGGAAATTGGTCTATAATTTTCTTCCTCAGTTTTCGATCTCCCTGGTTTAGCTATCAGTACCATGTCTGTGTCATAAAAGGAGTTTCGTAAAACTTCTTCATCCGCTAATTTTTGAAATAGTTTATATAACATTGGTGCTAATTGTTCTTTAAATGTTTGGTAGAATTCACATGTTAATCCATCTGGTCTTGGGGATTTTTTCCTGCGAGTTGATTAATAGCTTCTTCTATTTCTTTTTCGGAAATGGGACTATTTAAGCAATTTATCTCCTCCTCTGTTAATCTAGGAAGCCTGTATTTTTGGAGGAAGTCATCTATTTCACTTAAGTTATCAAATTTATTGGCATAAAGTTGGGCAAAGTAACTCATTATTTCTCTAATTTCCTCTTAATTGGTGGAAAGATCCCCCTTTTCATTTGTAAGACTAACAATTTGATTTTCCTTTTTCCTTTTTCTGATCAGATTTACCAAAGGTTTATCTATTTTATTGGCTTTTACATAAAACCAACTCTTGATTTTATTTCTTAATTCAATAGTTTTTTGTTTTTGTTTTTTTTTTTACTTTCAATATTACTGATTTCTCCTTTTAATTTTTGTATTTCAAGTTTGATTTTTGGTGGGGGGGTATTAATTTGGTCTTTTTCCAGCTTTTTAATTTGCAGGCCCAATTCATTAATCTTCTCTTTCTCTATTTTGTTCAAATAAGCCTCTAAAGATATAAAATTTCCCCTTATTACCGCTTTAGCTGCATCCAAAAGATTTTGGTATTATGTCTCATCATTGTCACTATCTTGGGTAAAATTATTGTTTTTATAATTTGCTGCTTCACCCAGTACTTCTTTAAGATGAGATTATTCAGTTTCCAATTACTTTTTGGTCTATTTTCCCCTAACTTCTCACTGAATGTAGCTTTTATTGTATTGTGATCTAAGAAGATGGCATTTATTATTTCTGCCTTCCTGCATTTAATTTTGAGATCTTTATGTCCTAATATATGGTCAATTTTTGTATGGGATCCATGAACTGCTGAGAAGAAATCATATTCCTTTCTCTAGCCATTCAGTTTTCTCCAAAGGTCTATCATACCTACTTTTTCTAATGTTCCATTTACTTTTTTTAATTTCTTATTTGTTTTGTGGTTTGATTTGTCAAAATCTGAGAGTGCAAGGTAGAGATCTCCCACTATTATAGTTTTAGTGTCTATTTCTTCTTGCAACTCTCTTAACTTTTCCTTTAGAAAGTTAGAGGTTATACCACTTGGTGCATATATGTTTAGTATTGATATGGCTTCATTGTTTATGCTACCTTTTAGCAGGATATAGTTTCCCTCCTTATCTCTTTTAATTAGATCAACTTCTGCTTTTGCTTGATCTGAGATAAGGATGGCTACCCCTGTTTTTTTTTGCCTTTACCTGAAGCATAATAGATTCTGCTCCAACATTTTACCTTTACTCTGTTATGTATCTCCCTGCTTTAAGTGTGTTTCCTGTAAACAACATATTGTAGGGTTCTGACTTTTGATCCGGTCTGCTATCTGTCTCCGTTTGATGGGAGAGTTCATCCCATTCACCTTTACAGTTAAAATTACTAATTCTGTATTTCTTGCCATCATATTATCCCCAGATTAGGCTTTTTCCCTTGACCCCTCTGAACCCTTTCCGCAATATTTAATTTATAGACCCCACTTGTGACATGCAGCCCCTCTCTAAATTCCCTCAGATATGGTTTATTTTCTATGCCTCTTCCTGGGATGTAGTTTCCCTCTTTTTATAACTCGTTCCCCTTTTTCTGATACTACCCCCTTCCCTTTACTACTCCCCCCCTTTTTTATATCAGTAAAATCAAATTATCCATGCGGACTTTCTATATATCCACAACAGAGATACAGTTCTCAAGAGTTCTTTTTACCTTTTTCTGTTTCTCTTCAGTCTTGTCGATGTAAGTCAATTTTTTTTGTTTAAGTCTGGTTTTTTTCTTAAAAACAAATGGAATTCCTCTGTTTCATTGAATGTCCATCTTCTTCCATGGAAGAAAATGCTAAACTTAGCTGGGTAGTTTATCCTTTGTTGCAATCCTTGATCTTTTCCCTTTCGGAATATCAGTTTCCAGGCCTTCGATGTTTTAATGTGGAGGCAGCCAGTTCTTGAGTGACCCTTATTGTGTCCCCTTGATATTTGAATTCTTTTTTTCTAGCTACTTGCAAAATTTTTTTTTCCTTTGTGTGGTAATTCTGCAGCTTAGCCATAATCTTCCATGGAGTTCTTTTTTTAAGGTCTTTTTCAGAAGGTGTTCAATGAATTCTTTCAACACCTATTTTCCCTTCTATTTCTATTAGCTCTGGAAAGTTCTCTTTGACGATTTCCTGTAAAATAGAGTGTAGGCTCTTTTTTTGGTCATAATTTTCAGGAAGTACAATGATCCTCAGATTCTCTCCTAGATCTATTTTCCAGGTCTATAGATTTTCCCAGTAAGTATTTGACCTTATTCTCCATTTTTTTGTTTTTTTGTTTTTTTGTTTTGTTTTGTTTTGTTTTGTTTTGTTTTGACTGATTCTTGGGTTATCAATGAATCATTCATTTCTATTTGTTCCTTCCTGATTTTTAATGAATTATCTTCATTCATATTTTTAATTCTTTTTGTATATGCCCAATTGAGTTTTTAAAATTATTTTACTTTATTGAACTTTTTTCCATTTCCCTAATTTTTTTTGAGAGAATTATTTTCTTTTTCCAATTCAGGAATCTTACTTTCTTGAGACTTTTTTTATCTTTTCCAATTCAGAAATGCTACTTTCCTGTGATTTTTTAACCTTTTCGAATTCACAAATTTTGTTACACTGCATCTCCTGTGAATTCTTTATTTTTTCCAACTCAAATTTCAGAACGTTGTTATTCTCTATCATAGCTTCTCCTTCCTTTACCCATTTTTCTTCAAACTCTCTTAACTTTTTAATAGTCTCTTCTAGGAGAGAGTTATGTGATGGTGGGCAGGTATCTTTCACCTTTAGGCTGTTATCTGCTGACTCTCTGCTATTAACTTCCTCAGGGTTGGATACCCGCTCTTTCTCTGTGTAGAAGGAATCAGTAGTTCTCTTTAGCTTTTTACTCATGGTTAAAATATCTTTTGGGGTCTGTCCTTGGGGTAAGAAGTTTATTTCTTTACCAGCTTCCTCCCAGACTGGATGGATGCAGCGGCTCCTGTGCCTGAGCTAAGAGCGAGCTCTGGGAGAGAGTTCCCCTCCCCCTCCCTGGAAGTTCCTCAGAGGTGATTAGTACAGCTGCACTGTGAGGGTTGCCCTGTGAAGGACCCCCGCTGTGTGTCCTAAAGACTTCCCTGAGGTTTAAGACTGAACAGTAAAGGCGACACAAAGCCCAGCCAATGTGTTCCATGGGGCGTGGATGTCAGCAGCTGATGTGAAAAGCCCCTGCGCTCAAACTGGAAGTGTCTTCCCTGAAACAGCGGTCCCTATTTCAAAGGTTCCACTTCTCTGGGACTTCCCGCACTATGTGAATTAGATGTTGCCTTGGGCTGTGTCCCCGCTGTTCATGCTCTTAACTACTACACTAAGGTGAAGCCCGGGCAGCAGAAATCGTCTGCACAGCCTTCCCGAGATCTGTTAGGTCACTTCCGGATTGGGGTGGTTCTAGGATCTGGCTTTGTATTTTAAAGTGGCTTGATTTCTCTTCTGTACTGCTGTTTTATAAGCAGAGAAGAGCTAATAGCCTGTGCCAGATTCCTCTATCTCAGTGGCTTCTCTGATCCCAGAGTTCTCCCCAGCCCAATTGGCACAGTTGTGCTAGCACCTAAGCGTCTGTGTTGGCCTTTTTTCTTCCTCCCCTGGGAACTGACCTTTTCTGTTGAAACTCCAGATTCTCTTCAACTGGTGAGTCGTGTTTCCAGTCCTTGTGGTTTCTATCAGTCCAGCGTTATTTTTGAGGCTGATTTAACTAATTGGTATTGAGGGAAGAAGGGAGCTTATAAAATCGCGTATATCTTCTCCTCCATCTTGGCTCCATCCCACCAGAGTATGCTTTTCAACTGAGAAGAGTACTCATTTGGCTATTAAGCATCTTGTGGTGGGATCCCCACTTCTTTCACTATTAAGAGCTGAGTAAATCAAGAGTACTGAATTCCATGCTTTGCAATCTGTTATTGACAACTTCTTATTTTTCTCCTGTGTTCTCTAATAGTTTTTTGATGTGAGTGGTTACTAAACTATTGCTTAGCTTTTGTTATGGTTCTAATTACGGGGAAGAGCTCATATTCATTCACAAAGATATCTCTAGGATTTTCCTTAAATTCATTGATTTTAGTTCATGATATTATTACTGCTTCTGTCACATAAAGAATTTCTTCAGCCAGTCTCAACATGTCCGATTGTACAGGCATCTCCAAGCTTTTGCAGTGACAGAAGAATATTACAAAAAAGGCTATTTAAAAATAGCTTCGCTTTTTCACATTTGTAGTCTACATTCCATTTGGTTTATTTGTATTAAAATGATAGAAGTCCCAATTTTTGTAACTTTTGTAATTTGATTAGGAAGCTATCACAATTTCCAAAGGGATTCTAATATTCTTAAACGCATTGGGGGTTCATGAATGGTTCTGGTTGTCCAGAAAGATGCCCATTTTGGAAGCATCAGGATTTCAATTTTCAAGATCATTACCAATTAAATTTTCTTTATTTTTCTTCTCCTTAGTGGAAGTTTTTATTTCCAAATCTTCTGCTGTGTTCTCCTCGGGACAAGAAAACTTTTTTTTTTTTTTTTTTTTTTTTAAGTAAAATAAATTTCTAATAAAAATTATGTCAAAATTTGTGAAATAAGTAAACTGGGAAAACTCTGAAAGAATGCTCTGCTGAATTACTGACCCAGTAACAAAAAGGTTTTTGAAAGAGAGAAGTCATTTCCCGCACAGACACCTTCCAAAACAGACATGTGGAAGTATGACATATTTGAAGGAGTCTTTCATCTGAATCTCAAAGGAGGTCATTTTTATCTTTACAGACTTGCAACAGCAAGACAGACCTTGCACAGGAAATTTAAGAAGAGATTCTCTCCCCCCACCTCCTTGCAGAATTGGAGGTACAAGAGAGTTTAATATTGCCTATGATTTCAATGCTTTGTGGTGGCTAATGTTTTTCCCTTTTTGGCTTTTCTATTTAAGTGTTGTAAAATATTTTTCATAAAGCATGTGGGGAATCTATGCAAGTGAGAAAAAACAGGGAGAAATATTGACAATATTTTAAAGAAAAGTTATCAATAACAATGGTATTTAGAAAAATATTATTTAAATACTCCTACCTAGAGGCAACAGAATGTAAAGCTGGATAAGTAGTGTTCATATGAGCAAAGAGAAAGGAATAAATGCCTAAGATGCTTTACACGTAAAACATTTAACAACTAATATAATGCTATATAAAAATGCGGAAGTGTCCTCAATGAAAGGAACAAAATGAGTGGAGATTTTAAAAGGAGATAATTTGGGTTTGTTGAGAATGAGATTTATGTTGACTAATTGATTATTTGTGATACTGGCAGTGGCCCCTTTAAGATTCCTTTTCTGATCCACCCCCCCCCCATGACTGACCTTTGATTTACAAGATCTGGCCCCAGCCCCCACCGGATCTGAGCTGACTTGTGTTTTTCAGCCCCTACTATCGGCTCAGATTTCCCCAACGCCCCATAAACAGTTTCTTCCTTATTTGAAAAGCCCGCCAAGAACTTGGTACCCCCCACAAGCCCCTTTTAGGTATAAAAGAGCCAAGCTGGAGCTCTCTCTGGGCAGGAGCCCTTTCCCCCAAATATGGTATGCTTCCGGCCATGTAAGGGGTCCTGCCCTCCCAGGGACCACCTTTGGCTCAGGCGACTTTCTACCTTCAACTTTACTTCCAAATTCCTACAATAAACTTTGATTAAAAAAAAAAAAAAGTTTTTTGTAGGTTTATCAATCTAACTTTCGGGCCTGTAAATTCATTATTTACAGGGGACTCTCGTGCCACCATTAGAAATTATTTAACTTTGTATCCTTGCGCCCAATCCAAAGAGGTTGCAGGGGAGTTCCATTTGACTTCCTGTACCCCAAAACTGCCACTAGACCTCAAGTAATCCTAATTTTATTTAGGTATCCCTTTTCTAAGATCTCATCATTTGGCTATACCCCATCACTTGGATGTATAGATTCAGGATTCTTCTGCAGTGAGCTATTTATACAGCCAAAGAGACCTGGTGATATTGAGGGGAAAAAGAATATAGTTTTTACAAGTGATGAATTGCTAGAAGTCACTCAGTGTTATTCAGTGAAAAATTGAAGTTGACCCACAAGAAAGAAATGGGAAGTGTCTACATTACTCAGCAGAAGAGGTACCAGAAGAAAGTAGTATCAGGAAGATAGAGGGTACAGAAGGAAAAATCTGCTTCGTAAAAAGGAATAGAATGTCCAGGAACTAGAAAGACTGAGAAAAAACCTAAGGCTTGAAAATTAAAACATTGTTATAATTTGAGCTATAAAAATTTATATAAAAAAAAGTTTCTAAAAGATTCCACCATTACTACATGTAAAGTACATCTAAAACAAACAAACAAACACAAACACAAAAACAAAAACAAACAAACAAACAAAGAAACAAACAAACAAAAAAACAATCTCTATCAAAACTCTTTGGTAAAAGGCAAAGAAAATAAAGAAAAAAAATGATTGGAAATCTCTGGATAACTAAGAGCTTAGAAGCAAGTAAACCCAAAAATCTATTATACAAGTAATTTGAAGTATAGGAAGAGTGGGAAAAGAATTCTTTGCCCTAGAAACCTTGCAAAAGTGTCATAAAGTAAGTTTGGAGTAGCCTCATACACAAGTAACCAGGATAAATTCTGGTCGTACCACTTTAGGCTTGGTATAAGAAAAGACTAATAAGTTCTCATTTAAAATAAGAGTTTTCTTTCTGTGATGTGAATTTTGGGGAGAAGGATGGGATTTACTCTCAAAAACTGAAAAATGCCCTATTAAAGAAAAAAAAAAGCATTTCAATTACACTGCATATCAGCAAACTTTTATAAGAAGCAAATCAATCAGTGCAGATTAAAAGAGGTAAAATGTTAGCAACAAATGTTTATGATCATGCTCACAATTACAAACACAATTATTCAGGATTTTTAAATAATGAATATAAACTGAAACTATTAAGTTCTTCCCTATCATCCTTTTGCCCAGCAGCAGTGAATTCTTCAATTACATTATAAACAAATAGCTTTCCAAAAAAGAGTTAAACAGCCTTAAGGAAAAAGGACACTATACTATATCATGAATAAGAAGGGAAATGGCAATTAAACCATGTGGTTTTCATTTCCTTCAGACGATATGTATAAATATAGATAATCGGGATAATATTTAAAAAGGGATATAGAAAAAGGTCTAATATTTATTTAAAAACTTTTATAATTTTGGAAAAAGAGATTATGAAAATGATCATGCCACTTGAATTTTTGAACCCAGTATTGGGTACATAGGGTGCAGATATATCAAGAGCAAGAGAAAAGTTGCAAAAGAAGAGTTGTAAAAGAAAACTTTAGCTAACAATGTAGATGCATTAGATCAGAACTTGACTGAACAAATCCTGGGAGACTGATATAGTGATATTATATTGAGATAGTCAACAAGAATTAATTTTGTCTAAGCAACTTTGCTTAACTTTGAACATAGAATGAACTGAGAAAATATAGTAGATTACTCTTCAAAGAGTACCCATTGAATTAGAAAGCAATAACTCCAGAACTATATGCAAAAGATACCTAAGTGCAAAACAATCTCAGAGGAAAATATTAGTCACGCTTTGAGTATGGAGAAGGAAGACTCACTACCAAAGGACCTTTTCAGAAGACAGAATCTGAGTCTTGTAGAATTGGAAACTATTTAATGTATCTTTGAATTAAAGGGAGTTGGCTCAGTGGTGAGGGTGTGGAAACAAATTTGAGAATGGCCAAGTTATAAATATGTAATAGTTCAATAATTTTCCCCTCTAATATCTTCAGTGATGAATTTCGCTAGGCTTTTTTGTTTGTTTGTTTTTATATATATTGTTGAAACTAGTAAAGATGATTTGTTTAAGTAATCATATTTTTGGGAACAGTGACTATAGTATTACTTCCACTATAAAACAATAATTTTAAAATGATTTTAAATTTTTCCCCCTACTTTAAAATAGGGAATAGCATTGCCTTTTATCATAAAAGATTTTTGTGTTTTAGAATTCCCATTTAAAGTGTCTTCCATCCCCTTTGTTTTATGACTTTGTCATCTCTTTGTTTTATGACTTTGTCATCTCTTTTCTCACTATGAGAAAGTCTTCCAGAGAGGGCACACAAATAGGTGTTGAATAAAGATTTATGTGTTCCAAATTATAAATGTATCCTTGAATTCAATTCTGCCACCTTGGGATTTGTGCCTTTGATTTTATCCCATGATTTACTTTGTTCTAAGACTATTGTTTTCCTCTTTAATTTTCATAGAACTTCTCTGGAAAACGAAATCAATAATGTGTATTAAGATACTCTGCATTATATTCATTGAAATGAAAATAATATGGACAGGTTTTTTTTTTTATCAGTTATTCTTTTGTGTGTCTCCTTTAATGTTTTTGCATTCATCACTTTTTTATTTCTCCTGTCATTCAAAATGTTTTCTTTTCCTTATTGGTGATTACTAAATGAGGAAAGGTGCTTTTCTTTTGGTTTTCATTGTTGTGTTCCCATTAATTCAGAGAGGTGTCCAGAATTTTCTTATTTTCTTATACCAATGTTAATTCTTGGTTTTATTATTTTTGATTGGTAATCTAGAATTTCTTCAGCTAGTCTCAAATTGTCAGGCATTTCAGGCATCAACATAAGAATACCTTGAAAATTTTTCTTTGAATATAAATATAATCTCTTCCTTTGACCTGCTTGTACATATATTCCATTTGTTATTTCCCAATAAATGAAGACAAAAACAGATATGGGGTAGACTTATTTCTATAATTTCACTAAGATACTGCCTTGGCGATTTGAAATGTGAGTCTACCATTCTGAAACCCCACTAATAGTACATTAGTTTACCTGGAACTGCAAGGTGCTGGTGCCACTACAATGTGGCGGATTTCTTCATCAAAATCTCTCTGTGGGAAAGAAACATTTTTATAATGATTTTTCTTTAATGTTTTGAGTTCTAAATCCTATCATTTCCTCATTTCTTCCCCTTCCCTTCTGCCAAGTTTGCAATCAGTAAGCAAACAAATGATTTTTGTGCAGTGATGTAAAACATTTCCATATTAGTCATTTTAGACAAGAAGGCTCAAATAAAAGAAAAAATAAAAGAACAAAAGAAAGTGACTCAGTCAGTATTCAATCAAGATTAGTTTTTTTCTCTGCAAGATAGTCTCATCATTAGTTGTTTTGGATTGATTTGATTTGTTTGAGTATTATCATTCACAGTTATTCATCCAACTATATTATGTTACTTTTTTTTACTACATCTTTCTGGTTTTTGTTCACTTCATTATATATCAATTCACGTCTTTCCATATTTTATTAAAATTAACCTGCTTCACATTTCTTAGGGCACAATACCATAATATTCATTATAAATATGCATCATGGCTTCTTTGGCTGTTCTCCATTTGAAAGGCATCTAGACCTAGTTATAAATATAATTGTACAAAGAGAACACTTTTTCCTATTTTTTTAGGAGATTAGACTTAATAGTGCTGAATGAAAGAGGATGCAGTTTGATAGCTTTTTAGTTATGGTTCCACATTACTCTCTGAAGGGTTGATTCAATTTACCACAGTACAGTAGTATCCCACTTTTCCACTTCCCCTCCAATATCTAAAACATTTTTGGGACATCTTAGCCACTCTCAGAGGTGTGAAAGGAGTGTCTGAGAGTTGTTTTAATTAGCATTTCTTTGATCATTAATGATTTGAAATAGTTCTCATGATGATAAATAACTTTGATTTGTCTGAACATTGCCTGTTCATATACTTTCACTGTTTATCAATTGAAGATGACATGTATATTTGGAAAAATTTGACTCAGTCTCTACTTATTTAAGAAATGAGACCTTTATCAGAGACACTTATTGCAAAATAAAATTTCCCCAAGTTTTCTGCTTTCCTTCTAATTTTCGTTGTTAATTGCTTTTATCTGTCAAAACTTTTTCATTGTATATATTCAAAATAATCTACTTTTTATTTTGTAATGTTCTCTGTCTAGTGCTCTCTGTCTTTGGTTCTAAAATATTCCCCTATCCATCAGTCTGATCAATAAAATATTTTTTGATGTCTTAATTTGCTGGTGGTATTCCTCTTTATGTGTAATTCACTTACCTCTTCTTTTGTGGCAATTTTTGAACTTTTTGGGTAGTGGTGGTCGATACCCAGCCTCTTTAGAAAACGCTGCCAATATTTTCTACAATTTCCTTTAAAACCCAATGGCCTGCCAGGGCTTGCATCTTTCTTATTTTCCTAATAAAGAAAAGCTTATCAAAGTAAAGAGAACCTTATAAACAATAAAGAGAACTTTATCAAATCAAAGAGAACTAAAAGGACATTGTAATGAGAATTCCAGCCAACTTAAGGAAATCAATAAAATGAGACTACTATGAACTTATATCACTGGAAAGGGTTTCCTCTGGCTCCCCTACCTCTGGAAAGATTTCTGAAGGAGATATTAGACATTTTTATCAGTAACTCTTCCATGTCAGAACCAGTTAAAGTGCCAGAACAGGCCTTGGAAGTAATTCTTAAGAGTTTAGTCCAAATAAGAAGGACAACATCATGTTCAAAAGCACACAGTCAACCAATGTTACAGGGAGTAAACCATGTAAAAGAAACAGAAGAGCCAATGTCCAACAGTCAAAATTAGCAAACCCATAAGGGAAATCCTATTGACACATCTGTGCCAATTTTTCTTTAATCTCTGCATCTCAGTGGAGATCATTTTGCAAACTTTAAAGAGCAAGCATCACCAAAAGAAACTTTCTCCCCTCACATGTTGGCAGATATGAGAGTTTCAATATTGTCTGTAATTTCATACTTTTTTTCATATTTTAAATGCATTGAATGTGTTTGGGATCATGAGTTTTTCTCTCTACTATCTCTTTTATTGTTATTTTTCCTTATAAAGTGTATGAAAGATCACTGTGAAGAAGAAAAACAGAAGAAATTATAATGATCTTCAAAATCAAAAGCTCTCAAGCAAAATTTTTGCTTTCGCTATTGAAAAATAAAAAAGGGGTGGGGATTTCAGGAGTGCCAACAAGAGATGATAGGAGCAAAAACCAGAATAAGTAATGCTGCTGTGCGAATAGAGAAAGGAATAAATAGAGATATGGAAGAGGTAGAAGTGACAAGATTCGATAACTGATATGGGTTGGAAAAGGTAATTTTGATGGTGTAGTAAATGAGATGCATGTGAAGATACTTCATTTTTCTGGAAAAGGTGTACTTGGATCTACAGACTTGAATTTTTTCCTCAACAAGAAAGAAGATGTAGAAATGGCCAATTACATGGGGAACAATAGTGGAGAACACACAATCTTACTAGTAGAGCAAGATGTTACAGAATGTGAAATTAAAGAGGCAAAGGCAACAGTGCCTTGCAGGACACAGCCATGAGTGGAGCCATGGTCTGGATGTATATTCTAGAAAAAGAGAATCAGATCAAAACACACAAAAGAAGCTCAATGACATAAGTATTGAGAGAGGAAAGCCCATTCTCCAGAGAGATCAAACAAGAACTGAGAGAAAGTCTTTAAATTTAAGACAGAAGTCATCACTGTTTATTTGAAAATTACACCTTCCTTCTCTCAGCAGTGACACAATCAAAGATTTCAGACCAGCCTAAGTAAACTTTGTTGAAGTGATGCAAAATACAAAATAAGGAGTATATTCACTAATACAAAACTCATGGAAATGAAAACAAAATGTAAGATTGACGGTCTCTTAATTGTGTTGAAAGCCATAGCTTTAGCCTATTAAACAGAAAATTAAACATGGTTCCTCTACCCAGTAGACACACTGCGATCAACAGATACAAAAGTTTTTATTTTCTGTCAGATGTTGAACTATTTATTGATGAAGAATATATGGCTTTATATATTTGAATATGTTTGTGCACATATATGTGTAGATGTTTAGGTATACACATATATACTATAAATATATATATGAGTGTGTGCATATATACATATATAAATATATACATACACACAAACACACACACACATATATATATATTTTTTCATATATATGTATATATGTATATATATGTAGAGGGCTGAAATTCCAAAAAGGTATGCTAGAATCAGGCAACTGAGCAGTTTAGTCTAATTACCTATTCCATGTGAGACAATTATTAGCATATGTTTGGATAAATGGCTCTTCTCACAGTTGGTGCTTGCTGAATGTTTGGTGTTAAGATAAACCTAGGCAAAGATTGGAGGGCAGAAAAAGGGAGTCAGAGGCACATGGCTGCAGGAAAAGGAGTAGAGAGGCTGGTGACTCTGGACTCCAGTATCCAGGATTTTGCTCTGCTGCCTCCTTTACTTCTGCCCCTAAAAACCAAGGACTTTAATTTAATCTGATTCTGGCTAACCCTGAAGGTAGCCCGTACTTTTCATATGTGTATATACACACACACTCATACATGCGCGCACACACACACACACACACACACACAC
Source organism: Sminthopsis crassicaudata (assembly GCF_048593235.1). NCBI lineage: Eukaryota > Metazoa > Chordata > Mammalia > Dasyuromorphia > Dasyuridae > Sminthopsis > Sminthopsis crassicaudata. The sequence continues at coordinate 393,741,989 of NC_133619.1, read as the reverse complement.
ATTTTTGCTTTACAAGGAACTGACTCAATGATGAAAGGCTAGGTTTTATGTCTTGAGACTGGAACTTATAATATATTTGCATTCAACTTTGTAAATTACTGCCTATCCAAATAATTGATATGTGGAAGTCACATTGTTTTCTGGTGTTTAGAAGTGTTGAAGGTAAGAAGAGTAAGAAATAGTCCTTTTTGGAGACAGCTAGGTGGCGCAGTGGATAGAATACCAGGAGGACCTGAATTCAAATATGACCTCAAATAATTAACACGTCCAAACTGTGTGATCCTGGGCAAGTCACTAAATCCCAATGGCCTAAACAAATGAAAGAAAGAAAGGAAGAAAGGAAGAAAGGAAGAAAGGAAGAAAGGAAGAAAGAAAGAAAGAAAGAAAGAAAGAAAGAAAGAAAGAAAGAAAGAAAGAAAGAAAGAAAGAAAGAAAGAAAGAAAGAAAGAAAGAAAGAAAGAAAGAAAGAAAGAAAGAAAGAAAGAAAGAAAAAGAAAGAGGAAGGAAGGAAGGAAGGAAGGAAGGAAGGAAGGAAGGAAGGAAGGAAGAAAATGTCCTTTTGGAAAAATAGTGAATAATATATGATTACTAGTACCACTCGCACACACTTACATCCCATCAGTGCTGAAAATGAATTTCTTCCTTAATTCTAAATTCCTAAGAACGTGGGAGTCCTATTGTATCTGTGGCAGTTTAACTTTGTTTAAGTTGTAAAATTCTCACAGAACTTCCCAGCAAGCCCCATGCTACAGAAATTGTTTTGAGATCTCTTCTGAATTCTCCTCACTGTAATCCAGAGTTTTTAGGAGAGTCCATGGAAGGCAGCCTAAACAAATCCTTAAAGAATTCCAATGAGAAAAAATTGCAGTAATTGGACAAACTTACGGTATTGTTTCTCTCCTCCTCCATTGCCCCTATATTAATGTGCTCTGAAAAACAAAACCAGAAGAGTATGTCTTTTAAGTGAGAAGAGTACTTACTTGGTTATCAAGAATCGGGAATTGAATCCCAGTTCTTTCACTGATAAGAGTTGAGTGAATCAGATGGACTCAATATATTATTAACAACTTACTTTTCTCTTGGGACCCCTTTAATATTTGTCCTATTGTTAGTGTTTACTAAATTATTGCCTATGATTTTATTTACTTTCTAATGTGTAGAGCTCACATTGATTCACTAAGATGTCTCTAGAATTTTCCTTATATATACTGATTTCAATTCATGATATCATTACAGTTTGAGATACATGTAAAATTTTGTCAGCCAGTGTCAACTTTCCAGGTTTTTTCAGGTATTTCCAAGCTTTTGAAGTGATGCAAGAATATTGCAAAAAAGGCCATTTAAACATAGTCTCCCTTTATTAGTCTTTGCAGCCTAAATTCTAGTTGGTTCATTCCCATTTAAAAGATGGCAGCCCCAATTTTCTTTTCACTTTTATAATTTGATTAGTATATTACCACAGTTTTTTAAGGTTTTCTTAAACCCACTGGGGGGGGGCGCTTCATGAATGTCCTTGGGTACACAGAGAGATACCAGACTTGAAGCATCACCAGTTAAATTTTCCAGATCATCAAAAAATAAATTTTCCATATTTTCCTTCTCCTGAGTAGAAGTTTCTATTTCTAAAGCTTCTTCTGGCTTCTTCTCAGAATAACAAAACAAAACAAAAAAAAACAAAACAAAACAAAACAAAACAAAACAAACAAACAAAAAAAAGCTGTAGAAGACAGAAGTAAAATAAATTTCTAAAAAATATTCAAGTTAAAATTTCTTAAATCAATAAGCTGAGAACACTCGGAACTAATGCTCTGATGTCTTATTCCCCCAGCAGAAAAATATTTTTTTTAGAAATAGATAATTTATATCTTGAACACCCCTTTCAAGGCAGAACATCTGAAAGTGTGACATGGACCTTGAGCAAACAATGTAATGGAAGCGACTCATATATTCAAAAGGATTCAGGCAACAATCCAGACTAACAAACTGAGAAAATAATTTCTATTGACACATCTGAAAGAATTTTTATTTACTCTCCATGACATTGAAGATAATTTTTGCAAATTTGTAACAGCAACAAGGCCCTGAATAGGAGATGGAAAAAGAGACTCTCTCCCTCCCCTCACCACTTTGCAGAGGTAAGATGTAGAAGGTATTCTGTTGCCTATGTTTTCCAACTGTTTTCAATATATTGATGGTTTTGACACTCTTCTCTTATATTGCATTAAAATGTTTTTAATCAAAATGGGTCGGTGAGATTATGCAAGGGTTTGAGAAACCAGAAGAAATTGTGGTGTGTGTATATATATATATATATATATATATATATATATATATATATATATATATATATATATATATTAAAGATAAGTCATTAATAAGTTCATTTACTTTTACAAAAAAACAATATTTAACAAGCAGGAAGTAACAGGATTGGGAATCAGGGTAAGTACTATTCTGTGACAGCAAGAATAAATTCATTAGCAAATATGTTACCAAACTGGTAATTGAATCATATAAAAGATCTAAGTGAGTGAGGAGTGAAGGGTAAGAGATGAGTCTAGGGGCAGAATGAGAAGACAGTATCCTCAATTAAAGTAGCAAAATTGAAGGGAGTTTCAAGTTTTGAGGGAAGAGATTTGGCTATGTGGAGTCCGAGATGCCTGTTGCTTAATTGATTGGCTCAAAATCTCAAGAAGCAGGGTCTGCCTGGATCTAAAGATTTGTGAGTCTTCTGTAGAGAGATAATCATTCCCCCAAAGAGTGCTGATGAGGATCCAGAAAAAGGTAGTGTAGAGAGAAAAGTTTATGTGAGTCAGAAGATAATCAATCTGATTGAATGGGCAATGGAAGGTAATAGAACATAGAGCAATTAGAGGTATATGACTGAGTAGGAAGGACAGCTAGAGAGAAGAGTTTTGTGAAACACGGCAGAGAAAGGAATCTGTATGTGGAAGGGGAATTAACTCTCCTATGTCAGAGATGGTTGAGGAGAGACAAACTACAAAGCCTGACAAAGAGCCCTAAGATTCAACAATTAAAAGACTACTACGGATTTTCAGGGGGGGAATTGTAAGGAAAAATAGGAAACAAAAAGTGATGGCATTATTATATGCCAAACTACTTTATAAAAATTCTCATCAACACTCTTTGTTGTTTATCTGAGCCCTGTACGTCCCTTTTCATTTATAATCAAAACCTAAGAAAGAAATGGCCCCAGAAAACCATTATAAATGGAACCAAAGAACACAAATGAGTGTGGGAAAGATGTCTTGTTGTCTTGTCTGAGGAAAACTTGCAAAAATCATTCAAAACATTGAGGAACAAGGTAGGTTTAGAAACACCTCATACCCAATTCAGCATGATAATCTCTCTTGGCTACCCTTTAATATGGAAAGAATAATCAAATATGTACAATGGAAGCAAATATCATGTAATACAGAAGTGGTTAGGGGAAGATAGGTTGTTTATATGCTACTGAAAGAACTTAACACTCAGCATTTGGCTTTATGTAATAAAGGTCATTCAAAAAACCCTACCCTTTGAATCATGGATCCCACTCTTTGGCACCTCTGTTTCAAAAAACATCAAAGGCAAGAAAAAAAGTTCCAAACATGCAGTCCAGTTTTCCTTTTGTTAAATAAACACAGGCCTATTCATCAGAACTAGGTTGAACAGAGTGCAGAACATGAAGAAAAGGTGATATGTCTAGAGAGTTAAGAAGCCTCTCTTGACCATATATCACCTGTGTCATTCACTGTGCTGAACTTGATGGATACAAAGAAAGGAGGCAAAAACAGTCAGCTACCCTCAAGGAGCTCACTTTTATAATATTGTTAAACCACACATTAAGAAGTAGACAAAGAAAATGTTTAGGTCGTACATTTGTAGAGCAGCTTGGCAACATTTTGATCAAGTGTTGAGGAATGAGATACTAAGAATAAGGAGGCTATTGAATACTGCAAGCTTGTCATTCTCATGGTAATCATATTGGAAAAAAAGCTGAACTTCAGCCTAGACAACAAGAAATGAAATGTTGTTCTTTCTATGGGGTAGAAAAGTTGTAGGCTACAAACATAGAATGTTCTGTCACATGCAATGATGTTGGCTACTATTGCTGCCCTCTTTATCAAGCATCTCTGAATATATGCGTGCATAGCTACATGTATCTTTTTATTACAAGAAACTGTTGTGAGATAGTTATGTGAGACAGTTGTGAGCTCAGTGGTTTGAATATACATTTGGCAATAATAAGTTTATTAAAACAGACTACCTTCAATAAACTTTATAAACTCCTCCCGTCTCCTAACATAGCAAAACCCTTCCCTCCAAAAATAAAAGCAACAAGTTCAAGAACCATCAGACAAAGGAAAAGATATTGGAATCTGCTAGAAAAAAGCAATTCAGATATGGAGGATCCACAATAAGGCTAACCCAGGATCTAGCAGCGTCCACATTAAAAGAACGCAGGGCCTGGAACATGATATTCCGAAAGGCTAAGGAACTTGGTATGCAGCCAAGAATAACTTACCCAGCAAGAACGAGCATCGTTTTCCAGGGAAGAAGATGGACATTTAACGAAATAAATGAATTCCATCTATTTTTGATGAAAAAACCAGACCTACATAATAGGTTTGATCTTCAAATACAGAACTCAAAGAGATTTCTAAAAAGCTAAAAAGAAATCTTGAGAACTATACTTCTGTCAAAAAAATATGTAAAGAACATATGTACAATTTGTCTTAGAAACTAGAGGTGGAAAGGAGATTATATCATAAAAAAGTGTAAAGTGGTGGTACTACATCTCATGAAGAGTCAAAGGTAACCTATTATATCTGAGAGAAAGAAAGGAGGGAGATGAACATAGCGTGTATCAATAGACATATTCGATTTATGGTGAAACTTCTTCCACTTCATTGAAAAGTGAAAGGGAAGGAGTAAGCTAAGGGGAAGGGAATACAGTAATTTGGAGGAAAAGGGATAAAATAAGGGGAGGATCTTTAAGGTGGGGGAGGGATCCTAAAAAGGGAGGGCTGCGAAAAGCAAGTGGTGTTCACCAGTTTAATACTGGATAGGAGGGTAAAAGGGAAGGAAAGGGGAAAAGCATAAGCAGGGGTTAATAGGATGGCAAGCAATATAGAATTAGTCCTTCTAACCATAAATGTGAATGGGACAAACTGCCTCATAAAGAGGAAGCAGTTAGCAGACTGGATTAAAAGTCAGAATCCTACTATATGTTGTTTACAGGAAACACACCTGAAACAGGATGAGACATTCAAACTAAAAGTAAAAGGGTGGAGCAGAATCTATTATGCTTCAGGCAAAACCAAAAAAGCAGGAGTAGCCATCCTCATCTCAGATCAAGCAAAAACAAAAATTGATCTAATTAAAAGAGATAAGGAAGGGCATTATATCCTGCTAAAGGGCAGCATCAATAATGAAGCAGTATCACTATTAAACATATGCACCAAGTGGTGCAGCATATAAATTCTTAAAAGAGAAATTAAGAGAGCTGCAAGAGGAAATAGATAGCAAAACTATAATAGTGGGAGATCGCAACCTTGCACTCTCAGAATTACATAAATCAAACCACAAAATAAATAAGAAAGAAGTCAAAGAGGTAAATAGAATATTAGAAAAGTTTGATATGATAGATTTTTGGTGAAAGCTAAATGGAGACAGAAAGGAATATACTTTCTTCTCAGCAGTTCATGGAACCTATACAAAAATTGATCATATACTAGGGCATAAAAACCTCAAAATCAAATGCAGTAAGGTAGAAATAGTAAATGCATCCTTTTCAGACCATAATGCAATCAAAATAACCTTTAATAAAAAGCCAGGGGAAAATAGACCAAAAAATAATTGGAAACTAAATAATCTTATACTAAAGAATGATTGGGTAAAACAGCAAATCATAGACATAATTAATAACTTCAACCAAGAAAATGACAATAATGAGACATCATACCAAAATTGTGGGATACAGCCAAAGCGGTAATAAGGGGAAGTTTTATATCTCTACAGGCCTACTTGCATAAAATAGAGAAAGAGAGGGCCAACAAATTGGGCTTACAACTAAAATTGCTAGAAAAGGAACAAATTAAAAACCCCCAGACAAACACAAAACTTGAAATTCAAAAAATGAAAGGTGAGATTAATAAAATTGAAAGTAAAAAAAAAAAAAAAAAAAACTATTGAATTAATTAATAAAACTAAGAGTTTTATGAAAAAAACAACAAAATAGACAAACCCTTAGTAAACTGATTAAAAAAAGGAAAGAGAAAAAGCAAATTGATAGTCTTGAAAATGAAAAGGGTGAACTCACCACTAATGAAGAGGAAATTAGAACAATAGTTAGGAGCTACTTTGCTCAACTTTATGCCGATAAATTTGATAACTTAAATGAAATGGAAGAATATCTTCAAAAATGTAGCTTGCCCAGAATAACAGAAGAAGTAAGCAAGTAGTCTAAATAGTCCCATCTCAGAAAAAGAAATAGACCAAGCTATTAACCAACTTCCTAAGAAAAAGTCCCCAGGACCAGATGGATTTACAGGTGAATTCTACCAAACATTTAAAGAACAATTAACTCCAATGCTATGTAAACTATTTGAAAAAATAGGGATTTAAGGGGTCCTGCCAAATTCCTTCTATGACACAGACATGGTACTGATACCTAAACCAGGTAGATTGAAAACTGAGAAAGAAAACTATAGACCAATTTCCTTAATGAATATTGATGCAAAAATCTTAAATAAGATATTAGCAAATAGACTTCAGAAAATCATCCCCAGGATAATACACTATGACCAAGTGGGATTTATACCAGGAATGCAGGGCTGGTTTAATATTAGGAAAACTATTAGTATAATTGACCATATTAATAATCATATTAATAAAAACCATATGATCATCTCAATAGATGTAGAAAAAGCATTTGATAAAATCCAACATCCATTCCTACTAAAAACGCTTGAGAGTATAAGAATAAATGGACTATTCCTTAAAATAATAAGGAGCATATATTTAAAAACTTCAGTAAACATCATATGTAATGGTGATAAACTAGAACCTTTCCCTGTAAGATCAGGAGTGAAACAAGGTTGCCCACTATCACCATTACTATTCAATATAGTACTAGAAACTCTAGCTTCGGCAATAAGAGCCGAGAAAGAGATTCAAGGAATTAAGAGTAGGAAATGAAGAAATCAAATTGTCACTTTTCGCAGATGACATGATGGTATACTTAGAGAACCCCAAAGACTCTGCTAAAAAGCTATTAGAAATAATTCAGAATTTTAGCAAAGTCGCAGGATACAAAATAAATCCACATAAATCCTCAGGATTTTTATACATTACCAACACAATCCAACAGCAAGAGATACAAAGAGAAATTCCATTAAAAATAACGGTCAATAGTATAAAATATTTGGGAATATATCTACCAAAGGAGAGTCAGGAATTATATGAGCAAAATTACAAAACACTTGCACAAAAATAAAGTCAGATTTAAATAATTGGAAAGACATTCAGTGCTCTTGGATAGGCCGAGTGAATATAATTAAGATGACAATACTCCCTAAACTAATCTATTTATTTAGTGCTATACCAATCAGACTCCCAAGAAACTATTTAAATAACCAAGAAAAAATAACAACAGAATTGATATGGAACAACAAAAGGTCGAGAATCTCAAGGGAAGTAATGAAAAAAAAAAATTAAGTGAAGGTGGTCTAGCTGTACCTGATCTAGAACTATATTATAAAGCAACAGTCAACAGAACTATTTTGTATTGGCTAAGAAATAGACTAGTTGATCAGTGGCATAGGTTAGGTTCACAGGGCAAGATAGTAAATAAAAATAGCAATCTAGTGTTTGACAAACCCAAAGATCCCAAATTTTGGGATAAGAATTCATTATTTGACAAAAACTGCTGGGAAAACTGGAAATTAGTATGGCAGAAACTAGGCATGGACCCACATTTAATACCACATACTAAGATTAGATAAAAAATGGGTCCAAGATTTAGGCATAAAGAAAGAAATCATAAATAAATTGGAGGAACATGGGATGGTTTACCTCTCAGACTTGTGGAGGAGGAAGGAGTTTGTGTCCAAGGGAGAACTAGAGACCATTATTGATCACAAAATAGAACATTTTGATTACACCAAATTAAAAAGTTTCTGCACAAACAAAACTAATGCAAACAAGATTAGAAGGGAAGTAACAAATTGGGAAAAACATTTTTACAGTTAAAGGTTCTGATAAAGGCCTCATCTCCAAAATATACAGAGAATTGACTTTAATTTATAAGAAATCAAGCCATTCTCCAATTGATAAATGGTCAAAGGATATGAACAGATAATTTTCAGATGATGAAATTAAAACTATTTCCACTCATATGAAAGAGTGTTCCAAATCACTATTGATGAGAGAAATGCAAATTAAGACAACTCTGAGATATCATTACACACCTGTCAGATTGGCTAAGTTGACAGGAACAAATAACGATGAATGTTGGAGGGGCTGTGGGAAAACTGGGACACTGATGCATTGTTGGTTGAGTTGTGAAAGAATCCAACCATTCTGGAGAGCAATCTGGAATTATGCCCAAAAAGTTATCAAAATGTGCATACCCTTTGACCCAGCCATACTACTACTGGGCTTATACCCCAAGGAACTACTAAAGAAGGGAAAGCGACCTGTATTCGCCAAAATGTTTGCGGCAGCCCTTTTCATAGTGGCTAGAAGCCTGACTATGAATGGATGTCCATCAATTGGAGAATGGTTGGGTAAACTATGGTATATGAATGTTATGGAATATTATTGTTCTATAAGAAATGGCCAACAGGAGAAATACAGAGAGGCTTGGAGAGACTTACATCAACTGATGCTGAGTGAAACGAGCAGAACCAGAAGATCATTATACACTTCAACAATGATACTGTACGAGAATGTATGCTCATGGAAGTAGATTTCTTCAACATAGAGAAGAGCTAATCCAATTCCAATTGATTAATGATGGACAGAACCAGCTACATCCAGAAAAGTAACACTGGGAAATGAATGTAAACTGTTATTTTTACCTTCTGAATCCAATTCTTCCTGTGCAACAAAAAATTCGGTTCTACAAACATATATTGTATGTATCTAGAATATACTGAAATATATTTAACATATATAAGACTGCTTGCCATCTGGTGGAGGGGGTTGGGGGAAGAAGGGAAAAAAATCTGAATAGAAGTAAGTGCAAGGGATAATGTTGTAAAAAATTACCCATGCATATGTACTATCAAAAAAATGTTATAATTATAAAATAAAATAAAAATCTAAAAAAAAAAAAAAGAAAAAGAAAAAAAAAATAAAAGCAATGGTAGGAAGGCAGAAATTGTAAATGCTTTCTTTTCAGATCATGCTGCAATAAAAAAAATACATCCAACAAAAAGTTAGGGGTAAATACACACAAAAAAAATTGGAAACTAAATAATCTCATCTTAAAGAATGGGTGAAAAAGCAAATTATAGACATAATTAATAATTTCACTCAAGCTAATGACAATGATGAGACATCATACCAAAACTTGAGGAATGCAACTAAAGCAGTAATAAGGGGAATTTTTATATTTTTAGAGGCTTATTTGAATAAAATAGAGAAAGAGAAAATCAATGAATTGGGCTTGCAACTTAAAAAGCTAGGAAAAGACCAAATTAAAAAAAACCCAGTCAAACACTAAACTTGAAATTCTAAAATTAAAAGAAGAAATTAATAATAATATTGAAAGTAAAAAAAAATGATTGAATTAATAAATACAACTAAGAATTGGTTGTATGAGAAAAACAATAAAATAGATAAACCTTTGGTAAATCTGATTAGAAAAAGGAAAGAGGAAAATCAAATTGTTAGTCTTAAAAATGAAAAGGGGGAACTTTCCACCAATGAAGAGGACATTAGAAATAAGGAGTTACTTTGCCCAACTTTATGCCAATAAATTTGATACCTAAGTGAAATGGATGACTACCTCCAAAAATATAGACTTCCCAGATTAACAGAGGAGGAAGTAAATTGCTTAAATAGTCCCAATTCAGAAAAAGAAATAGAAGAAGCTATTAATCAACTCCTCAGTAAAAAATCCCCAGGGCCAGAACGATTTACAGGAGAATTCTACCAAACATTTCAAGAACAATTAGCCCCAATGTTATATTACCTATTTGAAAAAATAGGGAATGAAGGAGTCCTATCAAATTCCTTTTATGACAGAGATATAAACCTCCCTAAACCAGGTAGGTTGAAAACCCAGAAAGAAAACTATAGACCAATTTGCTTAATGAATATTTATGCTAAAATCTTAAATAAGATATTAGCAAAAAGACTACAGAAAATCATCCCCAGGATAATACATCATGATCAAGTAGGATTTATACCAGGAATGCAGGGCTGGTTTAATATTAGGAAAACCATTAGAGAGGCTTGGAGAGACTTACACAAACTGAAGCTGAGTGAAATGAGCAGAACCAGGAGATCTATGTACATACACTTCAACAAAGATACTGTGTGAGGATGTATTCTGAAGGAAATAGATATCTTCAACAAAGAGTGTATCTAATTCAGATTCAAACGATGGATGGAATCAGCTACACCTAGAGAAGGAACACTTGGAGATGAATGTGAAATGTTTGCATTTTTGTTTTTCTTCCCAGGTTATTTTTGCCTTCTGAATCCAATTCTTCTTGTGCAACAAGAAATTCGTTTCTGCACGCATATATTTTATTTGGATTTACTATAACACATATAACATGTATGAGACTGCCTGCCATCTAGGGGAGGGGATGGAGGGAAGGAGGCAAAATTCGGAATAGATATAAGTGCAAGGGATAATGTTGTAAAAAAAAATTACCCATGCTTATGTGTCCTGTCAAAAATAAAGTTATAGTTATAAAATGAATTTTAAAAATGTAAAAATAAAATAAAATAAAGCAAAAGCAATGTTACAAATTTCAAGTCATTTACTTGCAGAATATAGAGCCCTGGGCAGATAGAATTGATTGAAATGATCTTTGAAGAATGGAGAATAAAAAAGAAACAACAATTTTTTTTTTTTTATGTCCTACATAGCTGGTTCCCATAATACCTTGACTTTGGTGTTGTGAAGAAAAACTTTATTTTCTCCTCTTTCAGGATAATCATTGCTAAATTTCTCCATGTCTCAAGAGTGTTCACTTCCAATGAGAATACTAGAAACCAAAACACAGTCACTTTCGTGTTCATATACACTGACTAAAATAGTGGAAAAAACTGAATAGGCAATGCTTTCAAAAAACTTGTTTGTCTAAGGTAGAATTTAATTCCTAGAAGAATCATTTATCAAGCAAAAATAAATGAAAAAGCAAAATTATTTTAATTCTCTAAATATGTTTTTGGAGAAGCCCTGAAGTACTCTGAACATTGTGCAGCAATGGATCCTAAAATTTTATAGGTTACTGAACAATAGAAGACCACCCATAAAAACAACAGTGACAGCTAATGGGAGGGAAGGAAATATTTTTCACAATTTTTTTCTGTTTTATATTTTTTTAATTTCAAAAGATTGTAAATTTAGTATATGGATACTTTGCATTGTATCTTAGATTACAGTTTGAGCAGGACAGACATCATTGAAATTTTTTAAAAAAGCATTTCAATTATGTCTTTGATGACACTTTGCACAGGACAGTCCCAGATGTCACTGGAATTAGGAAAAAATAGCTTTCCAAACAAGACAGTAAACTAAATTTGTGTCTTTCATAAATTGTAAAGATTCATTAATTCAAAATTAGTAAAATGTATTTTTTCATGATAAAAATTCCACTGGTCATAGCTGAGTGAGCCTTCCTCTCCCCAAGAATAAAATTCAGTTTCACAGCTCCTATATGTCTAGATAGAAATGCCAATTATTCATGATAACTCTAATGTAAATATATATCTATTGGCTATGATGATGGCAAATGAATTCCAAATGGGCTTTTACTATAAAGATATCTTTAGCAATTTTTATATTGAGAAGTACAACATACTTGGGTTATCCCCATTTTGAAGAATCAAGTGTGTAGAAAATAAACTCACATGTACACTCAAACAATCACCCTCACACACACACACACACACACACACACACACACACGCACACGCACACACATGCACAAATAAGCCCCCTCTGGCCTCTTTGTCTAGTCACTGCCAGTCAGTCCTTGGTAAGCATTTCTTTTTTTTTTTTTTTTCCACCTTGCCCCTTGTTACTTTTTCCAAATGCTGCCAAGCAAGAAGACTAGCAAGAAGACTCCAAATCTAAAAGGCCTGAGCTTCTAAATTATGGGATGAGTCAAAATACTAGATATTTGATACATATATATGTCAAGATAGATGAAGTGAGTCAAAATACTCAAGATAGATGAAGTGAGTCAAAATACTAGATATTTGATACATATGTCAAGATGACAGATAAAGTGAGATACATGACACATAACATATGGAATGAGTTAAAAGACTAAATGGTCAGACATGCCAGACTTCTTGGCTGAAAGCCCTCTTTGTTTAAGAGAGGTATATGAGATTGAGAATCTTACCTTTCCACTGAGTCTCATCTGTTGGGGAGGACGCTTCGCCCGGAAAAATCTTTACACAATTCAAGTTGATTGAGGCTGAAACGGGACTCCCAGCCATTTGAGTTTTTGAGGTTCCCTTGAATTGGTGATGTATTCTCTTCCTCTATCTGCTATAATTGTCATGTTGTTAATTGTTCTTATTTCTATTTGTTTTGTTGTGTAAATCTACATTGTCTGTACCTTGTCTTGTTTGATTAAAACTTTTTATTTTCATTTTTTTAATTGAGCTTGAGAGAATCATTTATAGGAGCGAATCCGAACTTTTCTTTAAAATCATAATACAAATATGCCTGGCACTTATGAGCATGGGAAGGAGCCTACCATCGCACAAAATACTGAGCTTGTCTGAGGAACAACAGCAGAAGAAATGGCCCCTAAAGACATACCAAATTGGGCAAAAATGGTTGACACAATCACTGATGAAGAATAATGAAAATCAAAATAATTTCACTCAAAACGCTATCATCAACAAGATCCCTACTCACCTACTCACTCACTTGCAATCACTCCAGAAGGCAGATGCCACAGCTTCTTGGTACTTAGTAATTCGTCATTGGGTTAGAACAAAGGAATGGATAGATTTTGGTGGATAAAAGGAAGACAGGTTCTTGCTATAAAAGATGTAGATTTTGCCCGGATTAATAATTGCAAATATTAGGGGTGCCATGACCTCAAATGAGAACAAAGTTCCCCCCCCCCTCCTCTAAGTCCTCTATTTTGTAGACCTTCTAAACAGGACATTCTTTATCCTTTCTTAATGAAAGATACATTTTTGTCACTTATCCTCTCCATGTATTATTCAGAGAAGAAAGAAAAGGCTGCAAGCACTTCGGAAGGAGTGAGCAGTTAAAATCACAATTATTCTTCTCTAAGATTCTACTTTACTTTCAAACTTCAAGATTCTTACTTCAGGGGCTTGCTCAAAGATATACATGAAAAATGACTAGACTTAAGCTTTAGTGGATTTTGAGATAGATTGATATACATGTATATATCAGAAGACATGTAAAATAATATATGCATACATATATTAATTTGCACATACAAAAAGAAATGTAAGTATTGTTGGTTGGAAACAGTGTTTGTTGTATTTATTGCTTGTCATACAATCAATTCAAGGGGAGAATGAAGAAATCGTGATGAAAATATCTGATATTCAAATTATCATGGCTGTCCAGAATATGAAATTATCCTTTTACATCAATATATGTTGTGTATATTATAATTTCTACCTATTGTTTGGGTGGAATTCTTGTTTTTTGGAGCATAAAGGAATAGGAACAGGACTGCTGAGTCACTCTGAAAGAATATTGATGTTTGATTACACATGAAAGCAGTTTAAGGCCACAAGATGAAAGAAGATCAAAGAATTAATCCAGGGAATGGGCTTCATATCTGAACTAACAATATTTTCATCAGAATTTAACCAGGATTCTCTTCCTCAACTCTCTAGTAGTGGAATTACTGACAATTGGAGATCGCTCATGAAGAATATATCTCTAGTGCCAGGTGGTCTAAAAGTATGTTATCCAGCATCTAGTCAACAGCCAATCACTCTGATGATCATCGTGTTTCCTGACCAATGATAACTATGGCCTTGATAGAAATTCTCTATATCCGCCTTGTTTAACATGACTGGCACTCAACTCATGAGGCTCAGGAACGTATCACCACACAAAATCCTTACCTTGTCTGATGAGCCATGGAATGAGAAATGGCCCCAAAAGTCAGATTCACATAGCTGCTTGGGCAAAAATACTGGATATGGTCATTGAAGAAGAATGCTAATTAAAATCAAATCAGTTCAGTAACAACACTATCAACATCAACAATGTTCCTACATGCCAAATCACTTTTTAAAAATTATTTTAATAGTTTTTATTTACCAGATATATGCATGGGTAATTTTATAATATTGACAACTGCCAAACCTTTTGTTCTAATTTTTCCCCTCCTTACCCCCCCCTCCTCCCGCATAGATGTCATGTTGACCAATACACATTAAATATGTTACATTATAAATTAAACACAACATATGCATACATGTCTCAACAGACTTTGAAATAGTGTGCAATTAGCCTGTGAAGGAAATCCAAAATGCAGGCGGACAAAATTAGAGGGATTGGGAATTCTACATAGTTGTTCATAATCATGTCCCAAAGATCTTTCTCTGGGAGTAGCTGGTTCGGTTCATTACTGCTCTATTGGAGCTGATTTGGTTCATCACATTGTTGAAAATGGCCACATCCATCTGAATTGATCATCCTACAGTATTGTTGTTGAAGTATACAACAATCTCCTAGTCCTGCCCATTTTACTCAACATCAGTTCGTGTAAGGCCCTCTAGGCCTTTCAGAAATTATCCTATTGGTCACTTTTTAGAGAACAATAATATTCCATAATATTCATATACCACAGTTTATTCAGCCAATCTCCATTTGATGGGAATCCATGTAGTTTCCAGTTTCTGGCCACCACAAAGAGGGCTGTCACAAAAATTCTTGCACATACAGATTCCTTTCCCTACTTTAAAATCTCTTTGAGATATAAGCCTAGTAGTAACAATGCTGGGTCAAAGGCTATGCACAGTTTAATAACTTTTTGAGCACAGTTCCAAATTGCTCTCCAGAATGGCTGGATGTATTCAAAATTACATGCCAAATCACTTGTAATAAATCCAAGAGGCACATGCTTCAGCTTTTTAGATCTTCCTGATTTGTCACTGTGTTGAGGCAATATTTGATGAGCTCATCAAGAAGGCCTATAGCATCCAGGGACAATCCTCCTATTGCATTTGGATTATAGGGTTCCAAGAGTCCCACAGGTCAGAATAGAAATCCTAGGTCAAGGCTCCTTGCACCTTCTGAGTATGTAATAAACCGTAGCATGATTATTCCCTCCATAATCACGCACAAGTATTCATCTTCCATGCACATGGGCAATACACTCAGAGGGATGATTTCTTTGTACAGGCTGCAAATTGCCTCCTTCATTTGGGTGCCTTTTTCTTTGCTCTACTTGTTCAATCACTCCATGGTGATGGAAACAGTCTGCACATGGCCCAAAGAGTACTCCTCAAGTTTAGAGTTTACCAAGGTACAGTGGGTCAGCGGAATTCATCCATCCCCTGCCTTTTTTCTTGCTTCCCAAGGAAGAGAAAACCACACAGATAAGAACAGGAAACTCCCAACATCACCACTATGTGATCAACTTTCCTTTCTTTTCACCTCGCAATATTTTTCTCACATCCTATCCCAACATAAGACAAAAGGGTCCGAAATCCCTTCACATTACAAGGAGAAAGACAAACCTCATTCCTAGGCTAGAATGGATTCACTTGGCATTGTCCTAACCAATATGTCTTTGTAGCTGACCAATCAGTGTTCATTCTTTCTGTCTTTTCTATTTATAAATTGTCAAGGAATTCGCACAGAGTTCTTCTGATCATGCACAAAGCGCCCTTCAGAGTTGGAATTTCACACCTTTGTTTTTCTTTCCTCTATTTCAAGAACCCAGTCATGTAGCTCTCAAGGTTCCCTTTGGGATTTTCCTTGCAGATTGGCCATTTGCATCTGAATATCATGAGTGTCCTTTCTCATTTGGTGCTGCCTCTGACTCCTTGGTCATATGCCTGGGCCACATGGGAATGTTGCTCGGGAAACACAATGCTTCCTTGCCTTTGACCTAGACATGGCAGTGCTACTGGAAAGCACCTTTCTTGTCGCCTGCTCAAGGTAATGACCTGGTTTATCTCAGACACTCATGCTGTGGTATTGGTTGCTTTATCTTTCCATCTATTTCTCTTTCTACTATTTGGCCTTATAATCTACAGACAAAGGCTGCCCAAATCCATGCAGCCCCTGGCTAGCTGAGAACAACCAAGTCTTCCTGCTTCCCTCAGCTACTGTTTCCCTCTGCCTCAGCACCACTCCATCAGTTCCCTGAAAAAGATGGCAGTTCAAGGCTGACAAGGAACAGATTCTCTCTGGCTCTTCCACTGCTCCCAACATGTCTCACCTAACAAAAAAAATTGTTTGAATTGCTCTGCCACCTGTGAATACAGCACAGAGGCCATTTGCTATCTTCCCCATAGTACGCAATGTGAACCCCTCAATTCTGCACATGGGGAATATGTAGAAAGCCAACTGCCCAGCCATTAACGAAACAACACGACTAGACATAATTTGGAATTTGCAACTGGGGAAAAACTCTATGTGGAGTATTCCATAAAGCATACGAGGGTGGTGGGCCCATGGGATCCATGCTAGCTAGAGGCTGGCTCAGAAATTTCTGCAGAGACAAGAGGCAGTATACTCACCTGTTATGGATAAGGCAGATTCTGTCAATGCACTCTCCTATATCCAAAAAAGAAAAATATAACAAGCAGTAAACATGGAGTATCATGTGCCTTGAAAGGTGAGACATGTCTCAGTAAGAAACCCATAAGTTTCCACAATTACTCTTAAAACTTATCCCTTCCCTCTCTTTCCCACACAAGGAATTGGAGGTTATATGTTCTCCACACCCATGCCCTGCCGGCTAAGAAATCTGGACACTCTAAGAGAAACTTCCTTATATGCCCATCATCTCTGAAACGCCAATGTAACAGTGAGCCCTTGGGTCCATTTGAAGAACACCATGCTATTTTTTACTCATTTCTCTCCCAAATAAATTTGTGTAGATGAGCAAATAGCTTTTCTCAAGGTTATTGTTTATGACTGCTTTAAGTACAATTTGTAATACTTGTAATAAAGCCCACAAAGAGAATTGGTAAAATGATGTTTCCATGGATTAAAACTTTTACAAAACGTCTTACTCCCCAGGAATTTGGCTATAAACTTTGGGAAATGCCATCAAATTGCCACCTATTCTCTACCAAGCAGCCTATGTTGGACTGCAGAATAAGTGATTGAATGGATTTTGTTTGGTGGGGGAATACAAGTTCTTTACACAAAAGAGTTAAGAGTTTGCTTATATCAGGATTAGGCAAATGCTGACTATCAATGGGATTACCAGACATGTTGCAGATCCATCTGGGGATACCTGTGCCAGAAATGTCTCACTTTGCACTGAAATGGAGTGGGTTTCTCTGCCTCTGTGAACGGTGGGCTGAAATCATTGAATGCCTACAAATGTATCCACCACAACCTCAATTGGTACCCTTCTGACATAGCAGCAGTCAGCTTCGAAAGCAGCCTGACATAGTAAGGGCACTGCATCTCCTCACCATGCACTTGGGGACTCCCTGGAACTGAAGCACTCCATAAAGGCAGCCTGACATAGTAAGGGCTCTGCACCTATCTCACCATGCACTTGGGGACAACCTTGAACGGAAGCATTCCATAAAGCAAAAGCGGCACCTGGGATCATGATGAGAATCATTCTAGCTAGAACAGTACACAGGATTTCCCCAGTTTACAAAAGGGCAGTAGACTCACCTGATCTGGATCAGGCTGGCTCTGGCAATGCACTCTCCTATATGTACATATAAAAATACCAATCAGTATACATGGAGCATGACCAATCAGGAAAGGGGAGAAATGGCTCAGTAAAAGACCAAGACATGCACATTTACAGAAAATATTACCCGTCCACCCTTTGACCACACCAAGAATGGGATTCTCTGTGTAATTTGAAAAGCCATGGAATCCTTACTAAGAAGCAGCACCATCTACAAGAAACTTCTCAATTGCCCTACCCCCTCCCAAATTGGGAGAGGATCTTTGGGAGATTTGGGTCATCTGAAGGTCATCAGGGCACATTGGACCCATTTCCCTAGCAGAGCATTGGGCATTTCCATTAAATGAGGAATCATCTCATCTTAAGTTTCCTTTGGATAAGTAATAGATGTCAACTTTCCCTTATGTAATTCCCCCAAGGACAAAGATTGTTACAGGACATCTGAAAAATGAAAATGATTTCTTGACAAATGTTTTTCTGTCAATAAAATTGGCAATCAACTTTTAAAAGTCTACCTTTTTTATTTTTCTACTTATTCTTCTCCAAGTACTATTTACATCCAAAGTTTGGAAGAGCAGCATTGGTTCTACAAGTATCTCACCAATTGTTCTCTCTCCGACATTCACTCTTTTGACTTTAGGATAAAAAATGAATAGATTTTGGTAAAATTACTTTCCATAGAGGAAAGTTCAGATCAGTAATCAGAAACATGAAGAGTTTGCAATAAATTGCAACACAGTTCTTCCTCTTCCCACACTTAGTTCTCCATTCACTAAACCTCCCATTCTAAATTGGGAGGAATATTTCTGTTCTTAAAAAGATGATGCCTTCTCACATGCCCCATGCTTATACATCCCAGAGAAGCAACAAAAGGCAACACATATGAAGGGCTTCATAGTAGCAATCCCAGTCATTCTTTGCTAAGATTCTGCCTAATGTTCAGAGGGTCTTATTTCTGGGGTTGCAATGAAAAAGGCTTACTCAATAAATCAATGGATTTAAAATATCCTCAATATTGATATATATATATATATATATATATATATATATATATATATATATGTATATATACAGTGAATAATTAAATTATGTATATATTAAATATGTATTCATTATATATTATGTATAGAGTAATTATTAAAACATATTATTTAAATAATTTATTTTTAAGCACATCTATAATTTTGCAACCACAAAATATAAATCAGGAATGGTTATTTTGAACAGTGTGTTTCTGCTATTTATTGATTGTGGTAAATTCAAAGGAAGATTGCAAAAATTATGATGAAAAGATCTGTGATTGAAACCATCAAATAGAGAAAACCAGGAATATTACATTATTCTTTTACTTCCGTATAAATAAATATATGTAGATTGATTTCCACCACGTGTTTCGGTGGAATTTTTGTGCCTTTGAAGGATGTAGGATAGGATTGAGAAAAAAATCAGTCACTCACACGGAGAGAATACTGAAGTTTCAGTAGCCATGAAACCAGGTAAAGGCCATAGGGTGAAAGAAGATCAATGTGATGTTCCATTGAATGGGCTATTTCTTTCAACTAACTATAATTTCATCTGAACTGAATATTGCACCAACAAGGTTTCAGCAGATGTTAAAATTATTCTGTTTCTACTGCTTTAAAAGAACCAAGAATATATCTCTACAGCAGATGGTCTAAAACCTTGCAATCAACATCTAGTCAACATCCAATCACCATTGCTGACACCACACTGATCATATGGAATCCTGGACAAAGATAGCCATGGCCTTGACAAACCAAGAGAAAAATTATCTTTCCCTACTTTATTTTACATGGCTGGCATTCTTCAGCATGTGAAGGAGCGCAATGCTTTCGAAATTCTTAGTTTGCCTGAGAAGTAATGGAATTACAAATGGTTTCAAAAGCCGAGATTCACAGTGCTACTTGGGTGAAAATGGTTGAGACTATCACTGATGAAGAATAATAATGACATCATATAATTTCCCTGAAACACTCTCCTTGTCAATAATGTCCTTCCTAGCCAATATACATGAAATCAATTCACAGGACACAAGCCTCAGCTTCTTAGATTTTCCTAACTTGTCACTATGTTGAGGCAATACTTGAACAATGACTGATTAGCTCAACAAAGAGGGCCTATAAAATCCAGGGACAAGCCTCTTATTGCATTTGGATGATAGGGTTCAGAGAGCCCCACAGTTTGGAATATATATTCTGGATCAAGTCTCCTTGAATCGCCTGAGTATTTCATAAACCCTACCCTGATTATTCCCTCCAAAATCACGCACAAGTACTCATCTGCCATTGCCCATGTGCATGGGCAATACAACACTCAATGGGATGATTTCTTTTTACAGGCTCCTTCAGTTGGGTGCCTTTTTTTTTTTCCTCTACTTGTTCAATAACTCGATGGTGATGGAAATAGTCTGCATATGGCCCAAAGTGTACTTCTCAAGTTTCAGTTTAATGACCGAACAGTGGGTCAGCAGAGTTCCTCCTTCCCCTGCCTTTTTTCTCACTGCGCACAGCAGAAAAAACAGACAGATAAGAACAGGTAAGTCCCAACATCACCACTCTGTGATCAACTTTCCTTTCTTTTCACCTCGCAATACTTTTCTCAAGTCCTATCCCAATATGGAGACAAAAGGGTCCAAAATCCCTTCACATTACAAGGAGAAAGACAAACCTCATTCCTCGGCTAGAATGGATTCCCTTGGCATTGTCCCAGCCAATATGGCTTTGTAGCTGACCAATCACTTATGTGTTCAATATTTCTGTCTTTTCTATTTATAAATTGCTAAGGAATTCGTACAGAGTCTTTGAACCAAGTCTTCCTTACTTCTGATCAGGCACTAAGCCAGCCTCAGAACTTGCAATTTCACACCTTTATATTTCTTTCCTCTATTTCAAGAAAACAGATCTGTAGTTCTGAAGCTTCCCTTTGGGATTTTCCTTGCAGGTTGGCCTTTTGCATCTGAACATCCTGAGTGTCTATTCTCATTTGGTGCTGCCTCTGACTCCTTGGTCATATGCCTGGGCCACATGGGAATGTTGAACTGGAAACACATTGCTTCCTTGCCTTTGACCTAGATATGGCAGTGCTACTGGAAAGTCTATTTTTGGCGCCAGCTCAGGATCATGCCCTGGTTTTTCTCAGACACTAATGCTATGATTTTGGCTCTTTGAACTTTAGATCTATTTCTCTTTCTACCTTTTGGCCTCATCATCTACAGACAAAGGCTGCCCAAATCCATGCAGCCCCTGGCTAGCTGAGAAGAACCAAGTTGTCTTCCTTTGCTCAGCTACTGTTTCCCTCTATAATAACAGCACTACATCAGTTCCCTGAAAAAGTTTGCAGTTCAAGGCTGACAAGGAGCAGATTCTTTCTGGCTCTTCCACGATTCCTAACATGGCTCACCTAGCAAAAACTTGGTTTGAATTGCTCTGCCACCTGTGAATACAGCATAGAGGCCATTTGCTATCTACCCTGTGGCATGCAATGTGGAACCTTCAATTCTACACATGGGAAATATGTAGAAAGCCAGCCGCCCACCCATTAATGAAAAAACACTACTGCACAAAATTTTCAAGTTGAAACTGGGCAAAAACTCTATGTGGCGGGTTCCATATAGCATAATAGGGTGGGGGGCTCATGGGATTTAGGCCAGCTAGAGGCTGTCTCAGATATTTCTGCATAGACAAGAGGAATATACTCACCTGTTCGGGATGAGGCGAATCCTGTCAAAGCACTCTCCCATATCTAAAAAAGAAAACTACTACAAGTTGTAAACATGGAGTATCATGTGTCTTGAAAGGTGAGACATGTCTCAGTAAGAAACCTCTAAGTTTCCCCAATTACTCTTAAAACTCGGCCCTTCCCTCTCTTTTCCACAAAAGGAATTGGATTTTATGCGTTTTCTACACCTGTGCCATGTCTGCTAAGAAATCCGGACAGTCTAAGAGACACTTCCTTATACGCCCATCATCTCCCAAATGGGGATGTAACAGTGAGCCCTTGGGTCCATTTGAAGAACGCCATGCTATTTTTTACTCATTTCTCTCCCAAATAAATAGCTTTTCTCAAGGTTACTGTTGATGACTGCTTTATGTACAATTTGTAATACTTGTAAAAACTCCCATAAAAAGAAATGGTGCATGATTTCTTTCAATGGATTGAAGCTTTTATAAAACATCTAACTCCCTAGAAATTGGCTATTAACTTTGGGAAATGCCCATTATATTGCCACCTATTCTCTGCCAAGCAGTAATTGGAGATGCACTTTGAAGGATATGAGGTATTATCCAGTTATGTTTCTGAATTTCACTTCAATTCAATGTGTTCTGTACTTGTAGTAGTGTATGTTGGACTGCAGAATAAGGGATTGAATGGGTTTTCTTTGGTGGGGGAATAGAAGTTCTTTACACAATCAAGGTAAGAGTTTGCTTATATCAGGAATCGGCTGACTATCAATGGGATCCCCAGACATGTTGCAGATCCATCTGGGGATACCTGTGGCAGAAATGTCTCACGTTGCAATGAAATGGAGTGGGTTTCTCTGCCCTTGTGAAAGGTGGGCAGAAATCATTGAATGCCTATAAATGTATCCTCCACAACCTCAATTGGTACTCTTCTGATCTAGTTTCAGTCAGCCCAGAAAGCAGCCAGACAGAGTAAGGGCACTGCATCTCGTCACCATGCCCTAGGGGACTCCCTCCAACTAAAACACTCCATAAAGCAAAAGAGGCACCTGGGATCATGATGAGAACCATTCAAGCTAGAAGAGAGCACAGGGATTCCCCAGTTTACAAAAGGGAAATAGACTCACCTGGTCTGGATGAGGCGGGCTCTGCCAACACACTCTCCTATATGCACATATAAAAATGTCAGTCAGTATAAATGGAACATGACCAATCAGGAAAGGGGAGAAATGGCTCAGTAAGAGACCAAGACAGGCACATTTACAGAAAATAAGACCTGGGTGCCCACTTTGCCCACACCAAGAATGGGATTCTATGTTTTATTTGTAAAACCATGGACACCTTGCTAAGAATCAGCACCATCTACAATAAATTTTTTAATATGCCCCACTCCTTCCCAAATTGGGAGAGGATCTTTGCGAAATGTGGGTCATCTGAAGGTCACCATGGCACATTGGACTCATTTCCCTGGCAGAGCATTGGGCATTTCCATTAAATGAGGAATCATGTGATCTCCAGTTTCCTTTTGAAGCCTGAAAGACATCAACTTTCGCTTTTCCCATTCCCCCAAGAACAGAGATTGTTACAGGACATCTGAACAATGGAAATGATCTTTCCAAATGTTTACCTGTAAATAAAATTGGCAATGAACTTTTGAAAATCTGTCTTTTGAATTTTGAACTTATTCATCTCCAAGTACTATTTACATCTAAATGTTGGAAGAGCAGCATTGGATCTACAATTATCTCTACACTTCTTCTCTCTCTGACATTCAATCCTTTGACTTTAGGATAAAAAATGAGTAGATTTTGGGACAATTACTTTGCATAGAGGAAGTAGAGTTTTTCTCAGATCAATGATCAGAAACATGAAGAGTTTGCAACAAATTGCAACAAATTTCTTCCTATCCAATCTCTTGGTTCTCCATTCCCTAAACCTACCCTTCTAAATGAGGAGGATTATTTCAGTTCTTAAAAAACATGTTACTTTCTCACATGACCCTTGCATATACAGGCCAGAGAAGCAACAAAAGGCAACACATATGAAGGGCTTCGGAAATGAAATCCCAGTAATTTTTTGCTAAGATATTACCTAATGTTCAGAGGGTCTTATTTCTGGGGTTTCAATGAAAAAGGTTTACTAAATAAATCAATAGACTTAAATAACTTCGATATTGATAAAGATCAAAATATATCTATATATTTATATATATATAAATGATTAAATTATATAGACATTAAATATGTATTTAATATATATTATGTATACAGTAATGATTTAAATATACTATTTAAACACGTTATTTTAAAGTATATCTATTATTTTGCATCTATAAAATATAATTTAGGAATGGTTGTTAGGAACAGTGTGTTTGTGCTATTTCTTGATTGTGGTCCATTCAAAGGAAGATTGCAAAAATCATGATGAAAATATCTGTGATTGAAAACATAAAATATAGGAAACCAGGAATATTACATTATTCTTTTACTTCTGTATAAATCAATATATGTAGATTGATTTCCAACACATGTTTCGGTGGAATTTTTGTGCCTTTGAAGGACGTGGAATAGGATTGAAAAACAAAATCAGATATTCACAGTGAGAGGATACTGAAGTTGCAGTAGGCATGAGGCCAGGGAAAGGCCACAGGGTGAAAGGAGATCAAAGTGATGTTCCAGTGAATGAGCTACTTCTCTCAACTAAGTATAGTTTCATTGGCACTGAATATTCAACCACAAGCGTTCAACAGATATTAAAAGCACTCAATGTCTCAACTCTCTTTACAAGAACCAAGAATATATCTCTACAGCAGATGGTCTTAAACCTTGCAATCAACATCTGGTCAAGATCCAATCACCATTCCTGACACTACACTGATCACATGGTTTCCTGGACAAAGAGAGCAATTTAGACTTGAGAAACCTTGAGAAACATTCTCTTTCACTCCTTTGTTTTACATGCCTGGCACTCTTCAGCATGTGAAGGAGCACACTGCCTTCAAAATTCCTTAGTTTGCCTGAAAAGTAATGGAATTACAAATGGTTTCAAAAGCCAGGATTGACAGTGCTACTTGGTTAAAAATGGTTGAAACTATCACTGATGAAGAATAATAATGAACATCAAATAATTTACCTGAAAACAGTCTCCTCAACAATAATGTCCTTCTTAGCCAATCTTGATGCAATCAATTCACTAGGCACATGCCTGAGCTTATTAGATTTTCCTAATTTGTCACTGTGTTGAGGCAATCCTAGAACAATGACTGATGGGGTCAACAAGAGGGCCTATTACATCCAGGGACAATCCTCCTATTGCATTTGATTGTAGGGTTCAGAGAGCCCCACAGGTCGGAATAGATATCATGGATCAAGTCTCCTTGAATCTCCTGAGTATTTCATAAACCCTACCTTGATTATTGCCTCCACAATCATGCACAAGTACTCATCAGCCATTGCCCATGTGCATGGGCAATACACTGAAAGGGATGATTTCATTGTACAGGCTGCCAATTGCCTCCTTCAGTCAGGTGCCTTTTTTATTCCTGTGCTTGCTCAATCCCTCAATGGTGATGGAAATAGTCTGCAATTGGCCCAAAATGTACGTCTCAAGTTTCAGGTTAATGACCGAACAGTGGGTCAGCATAGTTCACCTTTCTCCTGCCTTTTTTCTCACTGCCCACAGCAGAAAAAACAGACAGATAAGAACAGGTAAGACCTAACATCAGCACTCTGTGATCAACTCTCCTTTCCTTTCACCTCCCAACATTTTTCTCAAATCCTATCCCAATATGGAGACAAAAGGTTCTAGAATCCCATCATAATACATGGAGAAAGACACACCTCATTCCTTGCCTAGAATGGATTTCCTTGGCATTGTCCTAACCTATATGTCTTTGTAGCTGACCAATCACTTATGTGTTTAATCTTTCTGCCTTTTCTATTTATAAATTGCCAAGGAATTCCTAGAGACTCTTTGAACTAAATCTTGCCTGACTTCTGATCAGGCCCAAAGCCACCCTCACTATTTGCATTTTCACAACTTTATATTACTTTCCTCTTTTTATAGTACACAGTCCTGTAACTCTCAAGGATCCCTTTGGGATTTTTTCTACTAGGCCCACCTTTTGGACCTGAATATCATGAGTTTCCTTTCTCATTCAGTGCTGCCCCTGACTCCTTGGTCTTATGCCTGGGCCACATGGGAATGTTACTCTGGAAACACAATACTTTCTT
The DNA here is from genome assembly GCF_048593235.1 of Sminthopsis crassicaudata. Classification (NCBI taxonomy): domain Eukaryota; kingdom Metazoa; phylum Chordata; class Mammalia; order Dasyuromorphia; family Dasyuridae; genus Sminthopsis; species Sminthopsis crassicaudata. The sequence continues at coordinate 393,715,958 of NC_133619.1, read as the reverse complement.
GCCATTGACCTAGACATTGCAATGATACTGGAAAGCCCCTTGGCTCAGCACCTGTTCAAGGTCATGTCCTAATTTATCTCAGAAACTAATGCTGTGGTATTGGTTCCTTTATCTTTCTGTCCATTTCTCTTTCTACTTTTTGGCCTTATAATCTACAGACAAAGGCTGACCAAATCCATGCAGGACCTGGCTAGCTGCGAACCACCAAGTCTTCCAGCTTCCCTCAGCTCCTGTTTCCCTCTCCCTCAGCACCACTCCATCACTTCCCTGAAAAAGATGGCAGTTCAAGGCTGAGAAGGAGCACATACTCTCTGGCTCTTCCTCTGCTCCCAATATGTCTCACCTAGCAAAAAATCTGTCTGCCACCTGTGAATACAGCACAGATTCCATTTGCTATCTTCCCCATGTTACGCGATGTGGACCCTTCATTTCTGCACACAGGGAATATGTTGAAAGCCAGCCTCCCAAACATTAATGAAACAACACTACTACAAGTAATTTTCTAGTTGCAACTGGGGAAAAACTCTATGTGGAGTATTCCATATAGCATACGAGGGAGGTGGGCTTATGGGATCCATGCTAGCTAGAGGCTGGCTGAGAAATTTCTGCAGAGACAAGAGGCAGTATACTCACCTGGTGTGGAAGAGGCGGACTCACTCAACGCACTCTTCTATATCTAAAAAAGAAAAATAGAACAAGCAGTAAACTTGGAGTATCATGTGCCTTGAAAGGTGAGACATGTATCAGTAAGAAACCCATAAGTTTCCATAATTACTCTTAAAACTTGACCCTTCCCTCCCTTTCCCACACAAGGAATTGGAGTTTACGTGTTCTCCACACGCGTGCAATGCCTACTAAGAAATCCAGACAGTCTAAGACACACTTCCTTATATGCCCATCATCTCCGAAACGGTGATGTAACAGTGAGCCCTGAGGTCCATTTGAAGAACGCCATGCTATTTTTTACTCATTTCTCTCCCAAATAAATTTGTGTAGATGAGCAAATAGCTTTTCTCAAGGTTATTGTTGATGACTGCTTTGAGTATACTTTGTAATACGTGTAATAATTCCACACAGAGAAATGGTGCATGATTTCTTTCATTGGATTAAAACTTGTACAAAAGGTCTTACGCCCAAGGATATTGGCTTTAAACTTTGGGAAATTCCCATCAAATTGCCACCTATTCTCTGCCAAGAAGTAACTGGATATGCTCTTTGAAGCATATGAGGCATTACTCAGTTATGTTTCTGAGTTTCAATTCAATGTGTTCTATACTAGTAAAAGCTTTTCTTGGACTGCAGAATAAGGGATTGAATGGATTTGGTTTGGTGGGGGAATATAAGTTCTTTACACAATCAAGGTAAGAGTTTGCTTATATCAGGATTAGGCAAAAGCTGACTATCAATGGGATCTCCAGACATGCTTCCGATCCATCTGGCAATATCTCTGCCAGAAATGTCTCACATTGCATTGAAATGGATTGAATGCCTACAAATGCGTCCACCACAACCTCATTTGGTACCCTTCTGATGTAGTAGCAGTCAGCCCAGAAAGCAGCCAGACAGAGTAAGGGCACTGCATCTCGTCACCATGCCCTAGGGGACTCCCTCCAACTAAAGCACTCCATAAAGCAAAAGAGGCACCTGGGATCATGATGAGAACCATTCAATTTAGAAGAGGGCACAGGATTTCCCCAGTTTGCAAAAGGGCAATAGTCTCACCTGGTCTGGATGAGGCGGGCACTGCCAACGCACTCTCCTATATGTACATATAAAAATATCAGTCAGTATAAATGGAGCATGACCAATCAGGAAAGGGGAGAACTGGCTTAGTAAGAGAACAAGACAGACACATTTACATAAAATAGGACCTGTCCCCACTTTGCCCACACCAAGAATGGGATTCTATGTGTTCTTTAAAGCCATGGAATCCTTGCTAAGTACCAGCACCATCTACAAGAACTTCTCAATGTGCTCCACCCCTTTACCAAATTGGGAGAAGATCTTTGGGAAATATTGGTCATCTGAAGGTCACCATGGCATGTTGGACCCATTTCCCTGGCAGAGCATTGGGCATTTCCCTTCAATGAGGAATCATCTCATCTCAAGTTTCCTTTTGATGCCTGACAGTTGTCAACTTTCCCTTTTTTAATTCCCCCAAGGACAGAGATTGCTACAGGACATCTGAACAATGCAAATGATCTCTTGCCAAATGTTTACCTGTAAATAAAATTGGCAATGAACTTTTAAAAGTCTGTCTTTTTCTTTTTCTACTTCTTCTCCTCGAAGTACTGTTTACATCCAAAATTTGGAAGAGCAGCATTGGTTCCACAATTATCTCTCTACTTGTTCTCTCTCCTATATTCACTCCTTTGACTTTAGGATCAAAAATGAATAGATTTTGGTATAGATACTTCTCATAGAGGAAGTAGAGTTTGTTCAGATCAGTAATCAGAAAAATGCAGAGTTTCCCACTCTTGGTTCTCCATTCCCTAAACCTACCTTTCTAATTCGGGAGGATTATTTCTGTTCTTAAAAATGATTATGCTTTTGACAAAATCCAACATCCATTCCTACTAAAAACTCTTGAGAGTATAGGAATAAATGGATTATTCCTTAGAATAATCAGGAGTATATATTTAAGACCGTCAGTAAGCATAACATGCAATAGAAATAAACTGCAACCTTTCCCAGTAAGATCAGGAGTGAAACAAGGTTGCCCACTATCACCATTACTATTCAATATAGTACTAGAAACGCTAGCCTCGGCAATAAGAGCCGAGAAAGAGATTCAAGGAATTAGAGTAGGAAATGAGGAAATTAAACTATCACTTTTTGCAGACGACATGATGGTATACTTAGAGAACCCCAAAGACTCTGCTAAAAAGCTACTAGAAATAATTCAAAATTTCAGCAAAGTGGCAGGATACAAAATAAATCCACATAAATCCTCGGCATTTTTATATATCACTAACAAAATGCAACAGCAAGAGATACAAAGAGAAATTCCATTCCAAACAAATGTTGAGAGTATAAAATATTTGGGAATCCATCTACCAAAGAAAAGTCAGGAATTATATGAGAAAAATTACAAAACACTTGCCACAAAAATAAAATCAGATTTAAATAATTGGAAAGACATTCAGTGCTCTTGGATAGGCCGAGCGAATATAATAAAGATGACAATACTCCCCAAACTAATCTATTTATTTAGTGCTATACCAATCAGACTCCCAAGAAACTATTTTAATGACCTAGAAAAAATAACAACAAAATTCATATGGAAGAATAAAAGGTCAAGAATTGCAAGGGAACTAATGAAAAAAAAACTCAGAGGAAGGTGGTCTAAGTGTACCTGATCTAAAGCTATATTATATAGCAGCAGTCACCAAAACCATTTGGTATTGGCTAATAAATAGACCGGTAGATCAGTGGAACAGATTAGATACAAAGGACAAAAAAGGGTACATCTATAGCAATCTAATCTTTGACAAACCCAAAGATTCCAACATTAGGGATAAAAATTCATTATTCAGAAAAAACTGTTGGGAAAACTGGAAATTAGTATGGCAGAAATTAGATATGGATCCACACTTAACACCATATACCAAGATAAGATCAAAATGGGTCCATGATTTAGGCATAAAGAGGGAGATAATAAATAGATTAGAGGAACAGAGGATAATCTACCTCTCAGACTTGTGGAGGAGGAAGGAATTTATGACCAGAGGAGAACTAGAGATCATTATTGATTACAAAATAGAAGATTTTGATTACATCAAACTAAAAAGTTTCTGTACAAATAATACTAATGCAAACAAGATTAGAAGGGAAGTAACAAATTGGGAAAATATTTTTAAAAACAAAGGTTCTGACAAAGGTCTCATTTCCAAAATATATAGAGAACTGACCATAATTTATAAGAAACGGAACCATTCTCCAATCGATAAATGGTCAAAGGATATGAACAGACAATTCTCAGAGGAAGAAATTGAAACTATTTCCACTCACATGAAAGAGTGTTCCAAATCACTACTGATCAGAGAAATGCAAATTAAGACCACTCTGAGATACCACTACACACCTCTCAGATTGGCTAAGATGACAGGAACAAATAATGACAAATGTTGGAGGGGATGTGGGGAAATTGGGACACTAATACATTGCTGGTGGAGTTGTGAAAGAATCCAGCCATTCTGGAGAGCAATCTGGAATTATGCCCAAAAAGTTATCAAACTGTGCATACCCTTTGACCCAGCAGCGCTACTACTGGGATTATATCCCAAAGAAATACTAAAGAGCAGAAAGAGACATATATGTGCCAAAATGTTTGTGGCAGCTCTTTTTGTTGTAGCTAGAAACTGGAAGATGAATGGATGTCCATCAGTTGGAGAATGGTTGGGTAAATTGTGGTATATGAAGGTTATGGAATATTATTGCTCGGTAAGAAATGACCAGCAGGAGGAATATAGAGAGGCCTGGAGAGACTTAAATCAACTGATGCTGAGTGAAATGAGCAGAACCAGAAGATCACTATACACTTCAACAACAATACTGTATGAGGATGTATTCTGATGGAAGTGGAAATCTTCAACATAAAGAAGATCCAACTCACTTCCAGTTGATCAATGATGGACAGAGGTAGCTACACCCAGAGAAGAAACACTGGGAGGGGAATGTAAATTGTTAGCACTAATATCTGTCTGCCCAGGTTGCATGTACCTTCGGATTCTAATGTTTATTGTGCAACAAGAAAATGATATTCACACACATGTATTGTACCTAGACTATATTGTAACACATGTAAAATGTATGGTATTGCCTGTCGTCGGGGGGAGGGAATATAAGGAGGGGGGGGTAATTTGGAAAAATGAATACAAGGGATAATATTATAAAATATATATATATATATATATATATATATATATATATATATATATATATATATATATATATATATATAAAATAAATAAATAAATAAATAAATAAAAATGATTATGCTTTCTCACATGACCCCTGCATATACAGCCCAGAGAAGCCACAAAAGGTAACACATATCAAGGACTGCGGAATTGAAATCCCAGTCATTCTTTGCTTAGATTCTACCTAATGTTCAGAGGGACTTATTTCTGGGGTTTCGATGAAAAAGGTTTACTAAATAAATCAATAGACTTAAATATCTTCGATATTGATAAAGATCTATATATCTATATATTTATATATAGATATATATATAAATGATTAAATTATATAAACATTAAATATGTATTTAATATATATTATGTATACAGTAATGATTTAAATATACTATTCAAATATGTTATTTTAAAGTATATCTATTATTTTGTATCTACAAAATATAATTTAGGAATGGTTGTTTGGAACAGTGTGTTTGTGCTATTTCTTGATTGTGGTCTATTCAAAGGAAGATTGCAAAAATCATGATGAAAATATCTGTGATTGAAACCATAAAACATAGGAAACCAGGAATATTACATTATTCTTTTACTTCTGTATAAATCAATATATGTAGATTGATTTCCAACACATGTTTCGGTGGAATTTTTGTGCCTTTAAAGGACGTGGAATAGGATTGAAAAACAAAATCAGATATTCACAGTGAGAGAATACTGAAGTTGCAGTAGGCATGAGGCCAGGGAAAGGCCACAGGGTGAAAGGAGATCAAAGTGATGTTCCAGTGAATGAGCTACTTCTCTCAACTAAGTATAGTTTCATTGGCACTGAATATTCAACCACAAGCGTTCAACAGATATTAAAAGCACTCAATGTCTCAACTCTCTTTACAAGAACCAAGAATATATCTCTACAGCAGATGGTCTTAAACCTTGCAATCAACATCTGGTCAAGATCCAATCACCATTCCTGACACTACACTGATCACATGGTTTCCTGGACAAAGAGAGCAATTTAGACTTGAGAAACCTTGAGAAACATTCTCTTTCACTCCTTTGTTTTACATGCCTGGCACTCTTCAGCATGTGAAGGAGCACACTGCCTTCAAAATTCCTTAGTTTGCCTGAAAAGTAATGGAATTACAAATGGTTTCAAAAGCCAGGATTGACAGTGCTACTTGGTTAAAAATGGTTGAAACTATCACTGATGAAGAATAATAATGAACATCAAATAATTTACCTGAAAACAGTCTCCTCAACAATAATGTCCTTCTTAGCCAATCTTGATGCAATCAATTCACTAGGCACATGCCTGAGCTTATTAGATTTTCCTAATTTGTCACTGTGTTGAGGCAATCCTAGAACAATGACTGATGGGGTCAACAAGAGGGCCTATTACATCCAGGGACAATCCTCCTATTGCATTTGATTGTAGGGTTCAGAGAGCCCCACAGGTCGGAATAGATATCATGGATCAAGTCTCCTTGAATCTCCTGAGTATTTCATAAACCCTACCTTGATTATTGCCTCCACAATCATGCACAAGTACTCATCAGCCATTGCCCATGTGCATGGGCAATACACTGAAAGGGATGATTTCATTGTACAGGCTGCCAATTGCCTCCTTCAGTCAGGTGCCTTTTTTATTCCTGTGCTTGCTCAATCCCTCAATGGTGATGGAAATAGTCTGCAATTGGCCCAAAATGTACGTCTCAAGTTTCAGGTTAATGACCGAACAGTGGGTCAGCATAGTTCACCTTTCTCCTGCCTTTTTTCTCACTGCCCACAGCAGAAAAAACAGACAGATAAGAACAGGTAAGACCTAACATCAGCACTCTGTGATCAACTCTCCTTTCCTTTCACCTCCCAACATTTTTCTCAAATCCTATCCCAATATGGAGACAAAAGGTTCTAGAATCCCATCATAATACATGGAGAAAGACACACCTCATTCCTTGCCTAGAATGGATTTCCTTGGCATTGTCCTAACCTATATGTCTTTGTAGCTGACCAATCACTTATGTGTTTAATCTTTCTGCCTTTTCTATTTATAAATTGCCAAGGAATTCCTAGAGACTCTTTGAACTAAATCTTGCCTGACTTCTGATCAGGCCCAAAGCCACCCTCACTATTTGCATTTTCACAACTTTATATTACTTTCCTCTTTTTATAGTACACAGTCCTGTAACTCTCAAGGATCCCTTTGGGATTTTTTCTACTAGGCCCACCTTTTGGACCTGAATATCATGAGTTTCCTTTCTCATTCAGTGCTGCCCCTGACTCCTTGGTCTTATGCCTGGGCCACATGGGAATGTTACTCTGGAAACACAATACTTTCTTGCCATTGACCTAGACATTGCAATGATACTGGAAAGCCCCTTGGCTCAGCACCTGTTCAAGGTCATGTCCTAATTTATCTCAGAAACTAATGCTGTGGTATTGGTTCCTTTATCTTTCTGTCCATTTCTCTTTCTACTTTTTGGCCTTATAATCTACAGACAAAGGCTGACCAAATCCATGCAGGACCTGGCTAGCTGCGAACCACCAAGTCTTCCAGCTTCCCTCAGCTCCTGTTTCCCTCTCCCTCAGCACCACTCCATCACTTCCCTGAAAAAGATGGCAGTTCAAGGCTGAGAAGGAGCACATACTCTCTGGCTCTTCCTCTGCTCCCAATATGTCTCACCTAGCAAAAAATCTGTCTGCCACCTGTGAATACAGCACAGATTCCATTTGCTATCTTCCCCATGTTACGCGATGTGGACCCTTCATTTCTGCACACAGGGAATATGTTGAAAGCCAGCCTCCCAAACATTAATGAAACAACACTACTACAAGTAATTTTCTAGTTGCAACTGGGGAAAAACTCTATGTGGAGTATTCCATATAGCATACGAGGGAGGTGGGCTTATGGGATCCATGCTAGCTAGAGGCTGGCTGAGAAATTTCTGCAGAGACAAGAGGCAGTATACTCACCTGGTGTGGAAGAGGCGGACTCACTCAACGCACTCTTCTATATCTAAAAAAGAAAAATAGAACAAGCAGTAAACTTGGAGTATCATGTGCCTTGAAAGGTGAGACATGTATCAGTAAGAAACCCATAAGTTTCCATAATTACTCTTAAAACTTGACCCTTCCCTCCCTTTCCCACACAAGGAATTGGAGTTTACGTGTTCTCCACACGCGTGCAATGCCTACTAAGAAATCCAGACAGTCTAAGACACACTTCCTTATATGCCCATCATCTCCGAAACGGTGATGTAACAGTGAGCCCTGAGGTCCATTTGAAGAACGCCATGCTATTTTTTACTCATTTCTCTCCCAAATAAATTTGTGTAGATGAGCAAATAGCTTTTCTCAAGGTTATTGTTGATGACTGCTTTGAGTATACTTTGTAATACGTGTAATAATTCCACACAGAGAAATGGTGCATGATTTCTTTCATTGGATTAAAACTTGTACAAAAGGTCTTACGCCCAAGGATATTGGCTTTAAACTTTGGGAAATTCCCATCAAATTGCCACCTATTCTCTGCCAAGAAGTAACTGGATATGCTCTTTGAAGCATATGAGGCATTACTCAGTTATGTTTCTGAGTTTCAATTCAATGTGTTCTATACTAGTAAAAGCTTTTCTTGGACTGCAGAATAAGGGATTGAATGGATTTGGTTTGGTGGGGGAATATAAGTTCTTTACACAATCAAGGTAAGAGTTTGCTTATATCAGGATTAGGCAAAAGCTGACTATCAATGGGATCTCCAGACATGCTTCCGATCCATCTGGCAATATCTCTGCCAGAAATGTCTCACATTGCATTGAAATGGATTGAATGCCTACAAATGCGTCCACCACAACCTCATTTGGTACCCTTCTGATGTAGTAGCAGTCAGCCCAGAAAGCAGCCAGACAGAGTAAGGGCACTGCATCTCGTCACCATGCCCTAGGGGACTCCCTCCAACTAAAGCACTCCATAAAGCAAAAGAGGCACCTGGGATCATGATGAGAACCATTCAATTTAGAAGAGGGCACAGGATTTCCCCAGTTTGCAAAAGGGCAATAGTCTCACCTGGTCTGGATGAGGCGGGCACTGCCAACGCACTCTCCTATATGTACATATAAAAATATCAGTCAGTATAAATGGAGCATGACCAATCAGGAAAGGGGAGAACTGGCTTAGTAAGAGAACAAGACAGACACATTTACATAAAATAGGACCTGTCCCCACTTTGCCCACACCAAGAATGGGATTCTATGTGTTCTTTAAAGCCATGGAATCCTTGCTAAGTACCAGCACCATCTACAAGAACTTCTCAATGTGCTCCACCCCTTTACCAAATTGGGAGAAGATCTTTGGGAAATATTGGTCATCTGAAGGTCACCATGGCATGTTGGACCCATTTCCCTGGCAGAGCATTGGGCATTTCCCTTCAATGAGGAATCATCTCATCTCAAGTTTCCTTTTGATGCCTGACAGTTGTCAACTTTCCCTTTTTTAATTCCCCCAAGGACAGAGATTGCTACAGGACATCTGAACAATGCAAATGATCTCTTGCCAAATGTTTACCTGTAAATAAAATTGGCAATGAACTTTTAAAAGTCTGTCTTTTTCTTTTTCTACTTCTTCTCCTCGAAGTACTGTTTACATCCAAAATTTGGAAGAGCAGCATTGGTTCCACAATTATCTCTCTACTTGTTCTCTCTCCTATATTCACTCCTTTGACTTTAGGATCAAAAATGAATAGATTTTGGTATAGATACTTCTCATAGAGGAAGTAGAGTTTGTTCAGATCAGTAATCAGAAAAATGCAGAGTTTCCCACTCTTGGTTCTCCATTCCCTAAACCTACCTTTCTAATTCGGGAGGATTATTTCTGTTCTTAAAAATGATTATGCTTTTGACAAAATCCAACATCCATTCCTACTAAAAACTCTTGAGAGTATAGGAATAAATGGATTATTCCTTAGAATAATCAGGAGTATATATTTAAGACCGTCAGTAAGCATAACATGCAATAGAAATAAACTGCAACCTTTCCCAGTAAGATCAGGAGTGAAACAAGGTTGCCCACTATCACCATTACTATTCAATATAGTACTAGAAACGCTAGCCTCGGCAATAAGAGCCGAGAAAGAGATTCAAGGAATTAGAGTAGGAAATGAGGAAATTAAACTATCACTTTTTGCAGACGACATGATGGTATACTTAGAGAACCCCAAAGACTCTGCTAAAAAGCTACTAGAAATAATTCAAAATTTCAGCAAAGTGGCAGGATACAAAATAAATCCACATAAATCCTCGGCATTTTTATATATCACTAACAAAATGCAACAGCAAGAGATACAAAGAGAAATTCCATTCCAAACAAATGTTGAGAGTATAAAATATTTGGGAATCCATCTACCAAAGAAAAGTCAGGAATTATATGAGAAAAATTACAAAACACTTGCCACAAAAATAAAATCAGATTTAAATAATTGGAAAGACATTCAGTGCTCTTGGATAGGCCGAGCGAATATAATAAAGATGACAATACTCCCCAAACTAATCTATTTATTTAGTGCTATACCAATCAGACTCCCAAGAAACTATTTTAATGACCTAGAAAAAATAACAACAAAATTCATATGGAAGAATAAAAGGTCAAGAATTGCAAGGGAACTAATGAAAAAAAAACTCAGAGGAAGGTGGTCTAAGTGTACCTGATCTAAAGCTATATTATATAGCAGCAGTCACCAAAACCATTTGGTATTGGCTAATAAATAGACCGGTAGATCAGTGGAACAGATTAGATACAAAGGACAAAAAAGGGTACATCTATAGCAATCTAATCTTTGACAAACCCAAAGATTCCAACATTAGGGATAAAAATTCATTATTCAGAAAAAACTGTTGGGAAAACTGGAAATTAGTATGGCAGAAATTAGATATGGATCCACACTTAACACCATATACCAAGATAAGATCAAAATGGGTCCATGATTTAGGCATAAAGAGGGAGATAATAAATAGATTAGAGGAACAGAGGATAATCTACCTCTCAGACTTGTGGAGGAGGAAGGAATTTATGACCAGAGGAGAACTAGAGATCATTATTGATTACAAAATAGAAGATTTTGATTACATCAAACTAAAAAGTTTCTGTACAAATAATACTAATGCAAACAAGATTAGAAGGGAAGTAACAAATTGGGAAAATATTTTTAAAAACAAAGGTTCTGACAAAGGTCTCATTTCCAAAATATATAGAGAACTGACCATAATTCATAAGAAACGGAACCATTCTCCAATCGATAAATGGTCAAAGGATATGAACAGACAATTCTCAGAGGAAGAAATTGAAACTATTTCCACTCACATGAAAGAGTGTTCCAAATCACTACTGATCAGAGAAATGCAAATTAAGACCACTCTGAGATACCACTACACACCTCTCAGATTGGCTAAGATGACAGGAACAAATAATGACAAATGTTGGAGGGGATGTGGGGAAATTGGGACACTAATACATTGCTGGTGGAGTTGTGAAAGAATCCAGCCATTCTGGAGAGCAATCTGGAATTATGCCCAAAAAGTTATCAAACTGTGCATACCCTTTGACCCAGCAGCGCTACTACTGGGATTATATCCCAAAGAAATACTAAAGAGCAGAAAGAGACATATATGTGCCAAAATGTTTGTGGCAGCTCTTTTTGTTGTAGCTAGAAACTGGAAGATGAATGGATGTCCATCAGTTGGAGAATGGTTGGGTAAATTGTGGTATATGAAGGTTATGGAATATTATTGCTCGGTAAGAAATGACCAGCAGGAGGAATATAGAGAGGCCTGGAGAGACTTAAATCAACTGATGCTGAGTGAAATGAGCAGAACCAGAAGATCACTATACACTTCAACAACAATACTGTATGAGGATGTATTCTGATGGAAGTGGAAATCTTCAACATAAAGAAGATCCAACTCACTTCCAGTTGATCAATGATGGACAGAGGTAGCTACACCCAGAGAAGAAACACTGGGAGGGGAATGTAAATTGTTAGCACTAATATCTGTCTGCCCAGGTTGCATGTACCTTCGGATTCTAATGTTTATTGTGCAACAAGAAAATGATATTCACACACATGTATTGTACCTAGACTATATTGTAACACATGTAAAATGTATGGTATTGCCTGTCGTCGGGGGGAGGGAATATAAGGAGGGGGGGGTAATTTGGAAAAATGAATACAAGGGATAATATTATAAAATATATATATATATATATATATATATATATATATATATATATATATATATATATATATATATATATATATATATATATATATATAAAAAATAAATAAATAAATAAATAAATAAATAAAAATGATTATGCTTTCTCACATGACCCCTGCATATACAGCCCAGAGAAGCCACAAAAGGTAACACATATCAAGGACTGCGGAATTGAAATCCCAGTCATTCTTTGCTTAGATTCTACCTAATGTTCAGAGGGACTTATTTCTGGGGTTTCGATGAAAAAGGTTTACTAAATAAATCAATAGACTTAAATATCTTCGATGTTGATATAGATCAATATATATATATATGTATATATATATATTTATATATGGATATATGTATATATATGATAAATAAATTATATAGACATTACATTTGTATTTCATATATATCATGTATACAGTAATGATTTAAATATACTATTCAAATATGTTATTTTAAAGTATATCTATTATTTTGTATCTACAAAATATAATTTAGGAATGGTTGTTTGGAACAGTGTGTTTGTGCTATTTCTTGATTGTGGTCTATTCAAAGGAAGATTGCAAAAATCATGATGAAAATATCTGTGATTGAAACCATAAAACATAGGAAACCAGGAATATTACATTATTCTTTTACTTCTGTATAAATCAATATATGTAGATTGATTTCCAACACATGTTTCGGTGGAATTTTTGTGCCTTTAAAGGACGTGGAATAGGATTGAAAAACAAAATCAGATATTCACAGTGAGAGAATACTGAAGTTGCAGTAGGCATGAGGCCAGGGAAAGGCCACAGGGTGAAAGGAGATCAAAGTGATGTTCCAGTGAATGAGCTACTTCTCTCAACTAAGTATAGTTTCATTGGCACTGAATATTCAACCACAAGGGTTCAACAGATATTAAAAGCACTCAATGTCTCAACTCTCTTTACAAGAACCAAGAATATATCTCTACAGCAGATGGTCTTAAACCTTGCAATCAACATCTGGTCAAGATCCAATCACCATTCCTGACACTACACTGATCACATGGTTTCCTGGACAAAGAGAGTAATGTAGACTTGAGAAACCGTGAGAAACATTCTCTTTCACTCCTTTGTTTTACATGCCTGGCACTCTTCAGCATGTGAAGGAGCACACTGCCTTCAAAATTCCTTAGTTTGCCTGAAAAGTAATGGAATTACAAATGGTTTCAAAAGCCAGGATTGACAGTGCTACTTGGTTAAAAATGGTTGAAACTATCACTGATGAAGAATAATAATGAACATCAAATAATTTACCTGAAAACAGTCTCCTCAACAATAATGTCCTTCTTAGCCAATCTTGATGCAATCAATTCACTAGGCACATGCCTGAGCTTATTAGATTTTCCTAATTTGTCACTGTGTTGAGGCAATCCTAGAACAATGACTGATGGGGTCAACAAGAGGGCCTATTACATCCAGGGACAATCCTCCTATTGCATTTGATTGTAGGGTTCAGAGAGCCCCACAGGTCGGAATAGATATCATGGATCAAGTCTCCTTGAATCTCCTGAGTATTTCATAAACCCTACCTTGATTATTGCCTCCACAATCATGCACAAGTACTCATCAGCCATTGCCCATGTGCATGGGCAATACACTGAAAGGGATGATTTCATTGTACAGGCTGCCAATTGCCTCCTTCAGTCAGGTGCCTTTTTTATTCCTGTGCTTGCTCAATCCCTCAATGGTGATGGAAATAGTCTGCAATTGGCCCAAAATGTACGTCTCAAGTTTCAGGTTAATGACCGAACAGTGGGTCAGCATAGTTCACCTTTCTCCTGCCTTTTTTCTCACTGCCCACAGCAGAAAAAAACAGACAGATAAGAACAGGTAAGACCTAACATCAGCACTCTGTGATCAACTCTCCTTTCCTTTCACCTCCCAACATTTTTCTCAAATCCTATCCCAATATGGAGACAAAAGGGTCCAAAATCCCTTCAGATTCATAGAGAAAGACAAACTTCATTCCTCACCTAGAATGGATTCCCTTGGCATTGTCCTAACCTATATGTCTTTGTAGCTGACCAATCACTTATGTGTTTAATCTTTCTGCCTTTTCTATTTATAAATGGCCAAGGAATTCCTAGAGACTCTTTGAACTAAATCTTGCCTGACTTCTGATCAGGCCCAAAGCCACCCTCACTATTTGCATTTTCACAACTTTATATTACTTTCCTCTTTTTATAGTACACAGTCCTGTAACTCTCAAGGATCCCTTTGGGATTTTTTCTACTAGGCCCACCTTTTGGACCTGAATATCATGAGTTTCCTTTCTCATTCAGTGCTGCCCCTGACTCCTTGGTCTTATGCCTGGGCCACATGGGAATGTTACTCTGGAAACACAATACTTTCTTGCCATTGACCTAGACATTGCAATGATACTGGAAAGCCCCTTGGCTCAGCACCTGTTCAAGGTCATGTCCTAATTTATCTCAGAAACTAATGCTGTGGTATTGGTTCCTTTATCTTTCTATCCATTTCTCTTTCTACTTTTTGGCCTTATAATCTACAGACAAAGGCTGACCAAATCCATGCAGGACCTGGCTAGCTGCGAACCACCAAGTCTTCCAGCTTCCCTCAGCTCCTGTTTCCCTCTCCCTCAGCACCACTCCATCACTTCCCTGAAAAAGATGGCAGTTCAAGGCTGAGAAGGAGCACATACTCTCTGGCTCTTCCTCTGCTCCCAATATGTCTCACCTAGCAAAAAATCTGTCTGCCACCTGTGAATACAGCACAGATTCCATTTGCTATCTTCCCCATGTTACGCGATGTGGACCCTTCATTTCTGCACACAGGGAATATGTTGAAAGCCAGCCTCCCAAACATTAATGAAACAACACTACTACAAGTAATTTTCTAGTTGCAACTGGGGAAAAACTCTATGTGGAGTATTCCATATAGCATACGAGGGAGGTGGGCTTATGGGATCCATGCTAGCTAGAGGCTGGCTGAGAAATTTCTGCAGAGACAAGAGGCAGTATACTCACCTGGTGTGGAAGAGGCGGACTCACTCAACGCACTCTTCTATTTCTAAAAAAGAAAAATAGAACAAGCAGTAAACTTGGAGTATCATGTGCCTTGAAAGGTGAGACATGTATCAGTAAGAAACCCATAAGTTTCCATAATTACTCTTAAAACTTGACCCTTCCCTCCCTTTCCCACACAAGGAATTGGAGTTTACGTGTTCTCCACACGCGTGCAATGCCTACTAAGAAATCCAGACAGTCTAAGACACACTTCCTTATATGCCCATCATCTCCGAAACGGTGATGTAACAGTGAGCCCTGAGGTCCATTTGAAGAACGCCATGCTATTTTTTACTCATTTCTCTCCCAAATAAATTTGTGTAGATGAGCAAATAGCTTTTCTCAAGGTTATTGTTGATGACTGCTTTGAGTATACTTTGTAATACGTGTAATAATTCCACACAGAGAAATGGTGCATGATTTCTTTCATTGGATTAAAACTTGTACAAAAGGTCTTACGCCCAAGGATATTGGCTTTAAACTTTGGGAAATTCCCATCAAATTGCCACCTATTCTCTGCCAAGAAGTAACTGGATATGCTCTTTGAAGCATATGAGGCATTACTCAGTTATGTTTCTGAGTTTCAATTCAATGTGTTCTATACTAGTAAAAGCTTTTCTTGGACTGCAGAATAAGGGATTGAATGGATTTGGTTTGGTGGGGGAATATAAGTTCTTTACACAATCAAGGTAAGAGTTTGCTTATATCAGGATTAGGCAAAAGCTGACTATCAATGGGATCTCCAGACATGCTTCCGATCCATCTGGCAATATCTCTGCCAGAAATGTCTCACATTGCATTGAAATGGATTGAATGCCTACAAATGCGTCCACCACAACCTCATTTGGTACCCTTCTGATGTAGTAGCAGTCAGCCCAGAAAGCAGCCAGACAGAGTAAGGGCACTGCATCTCGTCACCATGCCCTAGGGGACTCCCTCCAACTAAAGCACTCCATAAAGCAAAAGAGGCACCTGGGATCATGATGAGAACCATTCAATTTAGAAGAGGGCACAGGATTTCCCCAGTTTGCAAAAGGGCAATAGTCTCACCTGGTCTGGATGAGGCGGGCACTGCCAACGCACTCTCCTATATGTACATATAAAAATATCAGTCAGTATAAATGGAGCATGACCAATCAGGAAAGGGGAGAACTGGCTTAGTAAGAGAACAAGACAGACACATTTACATAAAATAGGACCTGTCCCCACTTTGCCCACACCAAGAATGGGATTCTATGTGTTCTTTAAAGCCATGGAATCCTTGCTAAGTACCAGCACCATCTACAAGAACTTCTCAATGTGCTCCACCCCTTTACCAAATTGGGAGAAGATCTTTGGGAAATATTGGTCATCTGAAGGTCACCATGGCATGTTGGACCCATTTCCCTGGCAGAGCATTGGGCATTTCCCTTCAATGAGGAATCATCTCATCTCAAGTTTCCTTTTGATGCCTGACAGTTGTCAACTTTCCCTTTTTTAATTCCCCCAAGGACAGAGATTGCTACAGGACATCTGAACAATGCAAATGATCTCTTGCCAAATGTTTACCTGTAAATAAAATTGGCAATGAACTTTTAAAAGTCTGTCTTTTTCTTTTTCTACTTCTTCTCCTCGAAGTACTGTTTACATCCAAAATTTGGAAGAGCAGCATTGGTTCTACAATTATCTCTCTACTTGTTCTCTCTCCTATATTCACTCCTTTGACTTTAGGATCAAAAATGAATAGATTTTGGTATAGATACTTCCCATAGAGGAAGTAGAGTTTGTTCAGATCAGTAATCAGAAAAATGAAGAGTTTCCCACTCTTGGTTCTCCATTCCCTAAACCTACCTTTCTAATTCGGGAGGATTATTTCTGTTCTTAAAAATGATTATGCTTTTGACAAAATCCAACATCCATTCCTACTAAAAACTCTTGAGAGTATAGGAATAAATGGATTATTCCTTAGAATAATCAGGAGTATATATTTAAGACCGTCAGTAAGCATAATATGCAATAGAAATAAACTGCAACCTTTCCCAGTAAGATCAGGAGTGAAACAAGGTTGCCCACTATCACCATTACTATTCAATATAGTACTAGAAACGCTAGCCTCGGCAATAAGAGCCGAGAAAGAGATTCAAGGAATTAGAGTAGGAAATGAGGAAATTAAACTATCACTTTTTGCAGACGACATGATGGTATACTTAGAGAACCCCAAAGACTCTGCTAAAAAGCTACTAGAAATAATTCAAAATTTCAGCAAAGTGGCAGGATACAAAATAAATCCACATAAATCCTCGGCATTTTTATATATCACTAACAAAATGCAACAGCAAGAGATACAAAGAGAAATTCCATTCCAAACAAATGTTGAGAGTATAAAATATTTGGGAATCCATCTACCAAAGAAAAGTCAGGAATTATATGAGAAAAATTACAAAACACTTGCCACAAAAATAAAATCAGATTTAAATAATTGGAAAGACATTCAGTGCTCTTGGATAGGCCGAGCGAATATAATAAAGATGACAATACTCCCCAAACTAATCTATTTATTTAGTGCTATACCAATCAGACTCCCAAGAAACTATTTTAATGACCTAGAAAAAATAACAACAAAATTCATATGGAAGAATAAAAGGTCAAGAATTGCAAGGGAACTAATGAAAAAAAACTCAGAGGAAGGTGGTCTAAGTGTACCTGATCTAAAGCTATATTATATAGCAGCAGTCACCAAAACCATTTGGTATTGGCTAAGAAATAGACCGGTAGATCAGTGGAACAGATTAGATACAAAGGACAAAAAAGGGTACATCTATAGCAATCTAATCTTTGACAAACCCAAAGATTCCAACATTAGGGATAAAAATTCATTATTCAGAAAAAACTGTTGGGAAAACTGGAAATTAGTATGGCAGAAATTAGATATGGATCCACACTTAACACCATATACCAAGATAGGATCAAAATGGGTCCATGATTTAGGCATAAAGAGGGAGATAATAAATAGATTAGAGGAACAGAGGATAATCTACCTCTCAGACTTGTGGAGGAGGAAGGAATTTATGACCAGAGGAGAACTAGAGATCATTATTGATTACAAAATAGAAAATTTTGATTACATCAAACTAAAAAGTTTCTGTACAAATAATACTAATGCAAACAAGATTAGAAGGGAAGTAAAAAATTGGGAAAATATTTTTAAAAACAAAGGTTCTGACAAAGGTCTCATTTCCAAAATATATAGAGAACTGACCATAATTTATAAGAAACGGAACCATTCTCCAATCGATAAATGGTCAAAGGATATGAACAGACAATTCTCAGAGGAAGAAATTGAAACTATTTCCACTCACATGAAAGAGTGTTCCCAATCACTACTGATCAGAGAAATGCAAATTAAGACCACTCTGAGATACCACTACACACCTCTCAGATTGGCTAAGATGACAGGAACAAATAATGACAAATGTTGGAGGGGATGTGGGGAAATTGGGACACTAATACATTGCTGGTGGAGTTGTGAAAGAATCCAGCCATTCTGGAGAGCAATCTGGAATTATGCCCAAAAAGTTATCAAACTGTGCATACCCTTTGACCCAGCAGCGCTACTACTGGGATTATATCCCAAAGAAATACTAAAGAGCAGAAAGAGACATATATGTGCCAAAATGTTTGTGGCAGCTCTTTTTGTTGTAGCTAGAAACTGGAAGATGAATGGATGTCCATCAGTTGGAGAATGGTTGGGTAAATTGTGGTATATGAAGGTTATGGAATATTATTGCTCGGTAAGAAATGACCAGCAGGAGGAATATAGAGAGGCCTGGAGAGACTTAAATCAACTGATGCTGAGTGAAATGAGCAGAACCAGAAGATCACTATACACTTCAACAACAATACTGTATGAGGATGTATTCTGATGGAAGTGGAAATCTTCAACATAAAGAAGATCCAACTCACTTCCAGTTGATCAATGATGGACAGAGGTAGCTACACCCAGAGAAGAAACACTGGGAGGGGAATGTAAATTGTTAGCACTAATATCTGTCTGCCCAGGTTGCATGTACCTTCGGATTCTAATGTTTATTGTGCAACAAGAAAATGATATTCACACACATGTATTGTACCTAGACTATATTGTAACACATGTAAAATGTATGGTATTGCCTGTCGTCGGGGGGAGGGAATATAAGGAGGGGGGGGGTAATTTGGAAAAATGAATACAAGGGATAATATTATAAAATATATATATATATATATATATATATATATATATATATATATATATATAAAATAAATAAATAAATAAATAAAAAAAAATGATTATGCTTTCTCACATGACCCCTGCATATACAGCCCAGAGAAGCCACAAAAGGTAACACATATCAAGGACTGCGGAATTGAAATCCCAGTCATTCTTTGCTTAGATTCTACCTAATGTTCAGAGGGACTTATTTCTGGGGTTTCGATGAAAAAGGTTTACTAAATAAATCAATAGACTTAAATATCTTCGATGTTGATATAGATCAATATATATATGTATATATATATATTTATATATGGATATATGTATATATATGATAAATAAATTATATAGACATTACATTTGTATTTCATATATATCATGTATACAGTAATGATTTAAATATACTATTCAAATATGTTATTTTAAAGTATATCTATTATTTTGTATCTACAAAATATAATTTAGGAATGGTTGTTTGGAACAGTGTGTTTGTGCTATTTCTTGATTGTGGTCTATTCAAAGGAAGATTGCAAAAATCATGATGAAAATATCTGTGATTGAAACCATAAAACATAGGAAACCAGGAATATTACATTATTCTTTTACTTCTGTATAAATCAATATATGTAGATTGATTTCCAACACATGTTTCGGTGGAATTTTTGTGCCTTTAAAGGACGTGGAATAGGATTGAAAAACAAAATCAGATATTCACAGTGAGAGAATACTGAAGTTGCAGTAGGCATGAGGCCAGGGAAAGGCCACAGGGTGAAAGGAGATCAAAGTGATGTTCCAGTGAATGAGCTACTTCTCTCAACTAAGTATAGTTTCATTGGCACTGAATATTCAACCACAAGGGTTCAACAGATATTAAAAGCACTCAATGTCTCAACTCTCTTTACAAGAACCAAGAATATATCTCTACAGCAGATGGTCTTAAACCTTGCAATCAACATCTGGTCAAGATCCAATCACCATTCCTGACACTACACTGATCACATGGTTTCCTGGACAAAGAGAGTAATGTAGACTTGAGAAACCGTGAGAAACATTCTCTTTCACTCCTTTGTTTTACATGCCTGGCACTCTTCAGCATGTGAAGGAGCACACTGCCTTCAAAATTCCTTAGTTTGCCTGAAAAGTAATGGAATTACAAATGGTTTCAAAAGCCAGGATTGACAGTGCTACTTGGTTAAAAATGGTTGAAACTATCACTGATGAAGAATAATAATGAACATCAAATAATTTACCTGAAAACAGTCTCCTCAACAATAATGTCCTTCTTAGCCAATCTTGATGCAATCAATTCACTAGGCACATGCCTGAGCTTATTAGATTTTCCTAATTTGTCACTGTGTTGAGGCAATCCTAGAACAATGACTGATGGGGTCAACAAGAGGGCCTATTACATCCAGGGACAATCCTCCTATTGCATTTGATTGTAGGGTTCAGAGAGCCCCACAGATCGGAATAGATATCATGGATCAAGTCTCCTTGAATCTCCTGAGTATTTCATAAACCCTACCTTGATTATTGCCTCCACAATCATGCACAAGTACTCATCAGCCATTGCCCATGTGCATGGGCAATACACTGAAAGGGATGATTTCATTGTACAGGCTGCCAATTGCCTCCTTCAGTCAGGTGCCTTTTTTATTCCTGTGCTTGCTCAATCCCTCAATGGTGATGGAAATAGTCTGCAATTGGCCCAAAATGTACGTCTCAAGTTTCAGGTTAATGACCGAACAGTGGGTCAGCATAGTTCACCTTTCTCCTGCCTTTTTTCTCACTGCCCACAGCAGAAAAAAACAGACAGATAAGAACAGGTAAGACCTAACATCAGCACTCTGTGATCAACTCTCCTTTCCTTTCACCTCCCAACATTTTTCTCAAATCCTATCCCAATATGGAGACAAAAGGGTCCAAAATCCCTTCAGATTCATAGAGAAAGACAAACTTCATTCCTCACCTAGAATGGATTCCCTTGGCATTGTCCTAACCTATATGTCTTTGTAGCTGACCAATCACTTATGTGTTTAATCTTTCTGCCTTTTCTATTTATAAATGGCCAAGGAATTCCTAGAGACTCTTTGAACTAAATCTTGCCTGACTTCTGATCAGGCCCAAAGCCACCCTCACTATTTGCATTTTCACAACTTTATATTACTTTCCTCTTTTTATAGTACACAGTCCTGTAACTCTCAAGGATCCCTTTGGGATTTTTTCTACTAGGCCCACCTTTTGGACCTGAATATCATGAGTTTCCTTTCTCATTCAGTGCTGCCCCTGACTCCTTGGTCTTATGCCTGGGCCACATGGGAATGTTACTCTGGAAACACAATACTTTCTTGCCATTGACCTAGACATTGCAATGATACTGGAAAGCCCCTTGGCTCAGCACCTGTTCAAGGTCATGTCCTAATTTATCTCAGAAACTAATGCTGTGGTATTGGTTCCTTTATCTTTCTATCCATTTCTCTTTCTACTTTTTGGCCTTATAATCTACAGACAAAGGCTGACCAAATCCATGCAGGACCTGGCTAGCTGCGAACCACCAAGTCTTCCAGCTTCCCTCAGCTCCTGTTTCCCTCTCCCTCAGCACCACTCCATCACTTCCCTGAAAAAGATGGCAGTTCAAGGCTGAGAAGGAGCACATACTCTCTGGCTCTTCCTCTGCTCCCAATATGTCTCACCTAGCAAAAAATCTGTCTGCCACCTGTGAATACAGCACAGATTCCATTTGCTATCTTCCCCATGTTACGCGATGTGGACCCTTCATTTCTGCACACAGGGAATATGTTGAAAGCCAGCCTCCCAAACATTAATGAAACAACACTACTACAAGTAATTTTCTAGTTGCAACTGGGGAAAAACTCTATGTGGAGTATTCCATATAGCATACGAGGGAGGTGGGCTTATGGGATCCATGCTAGCTAGAGGCTGGCTGAGAAATTTCTGCAGAGACAAGAGGCAGTATACTCACCTGGTGTGGAAGAGGCGGACTCACTCAACGCACTCTTCTATATCTAAAAAAGAAAAATAGAACAAGCAGTAAACTTGGAGTATCATGTGCCTTGAAAGGTGAGACATGTCTCAGTAAGAAACCCATAAGTTTCCATAATTACTCTTAAAACTTGACCCTTCCCTCCCTTTCCCACACAAGGAATTGGAGTTTACGTGTTCTCCACACGCGTGCAATGCCTACTAAGAAATCCAGACAGTCTAAGACACACTTCCTTATATGCCCATCATCTCCGAAACGGTGATGTAACAGTGAGCCCTGAGGTCCATTTGAAGAACGCCATGCTATTTTTTACTCATTTCTCTCCCAAATAAATTTGTGTAGATGAGCAAATAGCTTTTCTCAAGGTTATTGTTGATGACTGCTTTGAGTATACTTTGTAATACGTGTAATAATTCCACACAGAGAAATGGTGCATGATTTCTTTCATTGGATTAAAACTTGTACAAAAGGTCTTACGCCCAAGGATATTGGCTTTAAACTTTGGGAAATTCCCATCAAATTGCCACCTATTCTCTGCCAAGAAGTAACTGGATATGCTCTTTGAAGCATATGAGGCATTACTCAGTTATGTTTCTGAGTTTCAATTCAATGTGTTCTATACTAGTAAAAGCTTTTCTTGGACTGCAGAATAAGGGATTGAATGGATTTGGTTTGGTGGGGGAATATAAGTTCTTTACACAATCAAGGTAAGAGTTTGCTTATATCAGGATTAGGCAAAAGCTGACTATCAATGGGATCTCCAGACATGCTTCCGATCCATCTGGCAATATCTCTGCCAGAAATGTCTCACATTGCATTGAAATGGATTGAATGCCTACAAATGCGTCCACCACAACCTCATTTGGTACCCTTCTGATGTAGTAGCAGTCAGCCCAGAAAGCAGCCAGACAGAGTAAGGGCACTGCATCTCGTCACCATGCCCTAGGGGACTCCCTCCAACTAAAGCACTCCATAAAGCAAAAGAGGCACCTGGGATCATGATGAGAACCATTCAATTTAGAAGAGGGCACAGGATTTCCCCAGTTTGCAAAAGGGCAATAGTCTCACCTGGTCTGGATGAGGCGGGCACTGCCAACGCACTCTCCTATATGTACATATAAAAATATCAGTCAGTATAAATGGAGCATGACCAATCAGGAAAGGGGAGAACTGGCTTAGTAAGAGAACAAGACAGACACATTTACATAAAATATGACCTGTCCTCACTTTGCCCACACCAAGAATGGGATTCTATGTGTTCTTTAAAGCCATGGAATCCTTGCTAAGTACCAGCACCATCTACAAGAACTTCTCAATGTGCTCCACCCCTTTACCAAATTGGGAGAAGATCTTTGGGAAATATTGGTCATCTGAAGGTCACCATGGCATGTTGGACCCATTTCCCTGGCAGAGCATTGGGCATTTCCCTTCAATGAGGAATCATCTCATCTCAAGTTTCCTTTTGATGCCTGACAGTTGTCAACTTTCCCTTTTTTAATTCCCCCAAGGACAGAGATTGCTACAGGACATCTGAACAATGCAAATGATCTCTTGCCAAATGTTTACCTGTAAATAAAATTGGCAATGAACTTTTAAAAGTCTGTCTTTTTCTTTTTCTACTTCTTCTCCTCGAAGTACTGTTTACATCCAAAATTTGGAAGAGCAGCATTGGTTCTACAATTATCTCTCTACTTGTTCTCTCTCCTATATTCACTCCTTTGACTTTAGGATCAAAAATGAATAGATTTTGGTATAGATACTTCCCATAGAGGAAGTAGAGTTTGTTCAGATCAGTAATCAGAAAAATGCAGAGTTTCCCACTCTTGGTTCTCCATTCCCTAAACCTACCTTTCTAATTCGGGAGGATTATTTCTGTTCTTAAAAATGATTATGCTTTTGACAAAATCCAACATCCATTCCTACTAAAAACTCTTGAGAGTATAGGAATAAATGGATTATTCCTTAGAATAATAAGGAGTATATATTTAAGACCGTCAGTAAGCATAACATGCAATAGAAATAAACTGCAACCTTTCCCAGTAAGATCAGGAGTGAAACAAGGTTGCCCACTATCACCATTACTATTCAATATAGTACTAGAAACGCTAGCCTCGGCAATAAGAGCCGAGAAAGAGATTCAAGGAATTAGAGTAGGAAATGAGGAAATTAAACTATCACTTTTTGCAGACGACATGATGGTATACTTAGAGAACCCCAAAGACTCTGCTAAAAAGCTACTAGAAATAATTCAAAATTTCAGCAAAGTGGCAGGATACAAAATAAATCCACATAAATCCTCGGCATTTTTATATATCACTAACAAAATGCAACAGCAAGAGATACAAAGAGAAATTCCATTCCAAACAAATGTTGAGAGTATAAAATATTTGGGAATCCATCTACCAAAGAAAAGTCAGGAATTATATGAGAAAAATTACAAAACACTTGCCACAAAAATAAAATCAGATTTAAATAATTGGAAAGACATTCAGTGCTCTTGGATAGGCCGAGCGAATATGATAAAGATGACAATACTCCCCAAACTAATCTATTTATTTAGTGCTATACCAATCAGACTCCCAAGAAACTATTTTAATGACCTAGAAAAAATAACAACAAAATTCATATGGAAGAATAAAAGGTCAAGAATTGCAAGGGAACTAATGAAAAAAAACTCAGAGGAAGGTGGTCTAAGTGTACCTGATCTAAAGCTATATTATATAGCAGCAGTCACCAAAACCATTTGGTATTGGCTAATAAATAGACCGGTAGATCAGTGGAACAGATTAGATACAAAGGACAAAAAAGGGTACATCTATAGCAATCTAATCTTTGACAAACCCAAAGATTCCAACATTAGGGATAAAAATTCATTATTCAGAAAAAACTGTTGGGAAAACTGGAAATTAGTATGGCAGAAATTAGATATGGATCCACACTTAACACCATATACCAAGATAAGATCAAAATGGGTCCATGATTTAGGCATAAAGAGGGAGATAATAAATAGATTAGAGGAACAGAGGATAATCTACCTCTCAGACTTGTGGAGGAGGAAGGAATTTATGACCAGAGGAGAACTAGAGATCATTATTGATTACAAAATAGAAGATTTTGATTACATCAAACTAAAAAGTTTCTGTACAAATAATACTAATGCAAACAAGATTAGAAGGGAAGTAACAAATTGGGAAAATATTTTTAAAAACAAAGGTTCTGACAAAGGTCTCATTTCCAAAATATATAGAGAACTGACCATAATTTATAAGAAACGGAACCATTCTCCAATCGATAAATGGTCAAAGGATATGAACAGACAATTCTCAGAGGAAGAAATTGAAACTATTTCCACTCACATGAAAGAGTGTTCCCAATCACTACTGATCAGAGAAATGCAAATTAAGACCACTCTGAGATACCACTACACACCTCTCAGATTGGCTAAGATGACAGGAACAAATAATGACAAATGTTGGAGGGGATGTGGGGAAATTGGGACACTAATACATTGCTGGTGGAGTTGTGAAAGAATCCAGCCATTCTGGAGAGCAATCTGGAATTATGCCCAAAAAGTTATCAAACTGTGCATACCCTTTGACCCAGCAGCGCTACTACTGGGATTATATCCCAAAGAAATACTAAAGAGCAGAAAGAGACATATATGTGCCAAAATGTTTGTGGCAGCTCTTTTTGTTGTAGCTAGAAACTGGAAGATGAATGGATGTCCATCAGTTGGAGAATGGTTGGGTAAATTGTGGTATATGAAGGTTATGGAATATTATTGCTCGGTAAGAAATGACCAGCAGGAGGAATATAGAGAGGCCTGGAGAGACTTAAATCAACTGATGCTGAGTGAAATGAGCAGAACCAGAAGATCACTATACACTTCAACAACAATACTGTATGAGGATGTATTCTGATGGAAGTGGAAATCTTCAACATAAAGAAGATCCAACTCACTTCCAGTTGATCAATGATGGACAGAGGTAGCTACACCCAGAGAAGAAACACTGGGAGGGGAATGTAAATTGTTAGCACTAATATCTGTCTGCCCAGGTTGCATGTACCTTCGGATTCTAATGTTTATTGTGCAACAAGAAAATGATATTCACACACATGTATTGTACCTAGACTATATTGTAACACATGTAAAATGTATGGTATTGCCTGTCGTCGGGGGGAGGGAATATAAGGAGGGGGGGGTAATTTGGAAAAATGAATACAAGGGATAATATTATAAAATATATATATATATATATATATATATATATATATATATATATATATATAAAATAAATAAATAAATAAATAAATAAAAATGATTATGCTTTCTCACATGACCCCTGCATATACAGCCCAGAGAAGCCACAAAAGGTAACACATATCAAGGACTGCGGAATTGAAATCCCAGTCATTCTTTGCTTAGATTCTACCTAATGTTCAGAGGGACTTATTTCTGGGGTTTCGATGAAAAAGGTTTACTAAATAAATCAATAGACTTAAATATCTTCGATGTTGATATAGATCAATATATATATATATGTATATATATATATTTATATATGGATATATGTATATATATGATAAATAAATTATATAGACATTACATTTGTATTTCATATATATCATGTATACAGTAATGATTTAAATATACTATTCAAATATGTTATTTTAAAGTATATCTATTATTTTGTATCTACAAAATATAATTTAGGAATGGTTGTTTGGAACAGTGTGTTTGTGCTATTTCTTGATTGTGGTCTATTCAAAGGAAGATTGCAAAAATCATGATGAAAATATCTGTGATTGAAACCATAAAACATAGGAAACCAGGAATATTACATTATTCTTTTACTTCTGTATAAATCAATATATGTAGATTGATTTCCAACACATGTTTCGGTGGAATTTTTGTGCCTTTAAAGGACGTGGAATAGGATTGAAAAACAAAATCAGATATTCACAGTGAGAGAATACTGAAGTTGCAGTAGGCATGAGGCCAGGGAAAGGCCACAGGGTGAAAGGAGATCAAAGTGATGTTCCAGTGAATGAGCTACTTCTCTCAACTAAGTATAGTTTCATTGGCACTGAATATTCAACCACAAGGGTTCAACAGATATTAAAAGCACTCAATGTCTCAACTCTCTTTACAAGAACCAAGAATATATCTCTACAGCAGATGGTCTTAAACCTTGCAATCAACATCTGGTCAAGATCCAATCACCATTCCTGACACTACACTGATCACATGGTTTCCTGGACAAAGAGAGTAATGTAGACTTGAGAAACCGTGAGAAACATTCTCTTTCACTCCTTTGTTTTACATGCCTGGCACTCTTCAGCATGTGAAGGAGCACACTGCCTTCAAAATTCCTTAGTTTGCCTGAAAAGTAATGGAATTACAAATGGTTTCAAAAGCCAGGATTGACAGTGCTACTTGGTTAAAAATGGTTGAAACTATCACTGATGAAGAATAATAATGAACATCAAATAATTTACCTGAAAACAGTCTCCTCAACAATAATGTCCTTCTTAGCCAATCTTGATGCAATCAATTCACTAGGCACATGCCTGAGCTTATTAGATTTTCCTAATTTGTCACTGTGTTGAGGCAATCCTAGAACAATGACTGATGGGGTCAACAAGAGGGCCTATTACATCCAGGGACAATCCTCCTATTGCATTTGATTGTAGGGTTCAGAGAGCCCCACAGGTCGGAATAGATATCATGGATCAAGTCTCCTTGAATCTCCTGAGTATTTCATAAACCCTACCTTGATTATTGCCTCCACAATCATGCACAAGTACTCATCAGCCATTGCCCATGTGCATGGGCAATACACTGAAAGGGATGATTTCATTGTACAGGCTGCCAATTGCCTCCTTCAGTCAGGTGCCTTTTTTATTCCTGTGCTTGCTCAATCCCTCAATGGTGATGGAAATAGTCTGCAATTGGCCCAAAATGTACGTCTCAAGTTTCAGGTTAATGACCGAACAGTGGGTCAGCATAGTTCACCTTTCTCCTGCCTTTTTTCTCACTGCCCACAGCAGAAAAAAACAGACAGATAAGAACAGGTAAGACCTAACATCAGCACTCTGTGATCAACTCTCCTTTCCTTTCACCTCCCAACATTTTTCTCAAATCCTATCCCAATATGGAGACAAAAGGGTCCAAAATCCCTTCAGATTCATAGAGAAAGACAAACTTCATTCCTCACCTAGAATGGATTCCCTTGGCATTGTCCTAACCTATATGTCTTTGTAGCTGACCAATCACTTATGTGTTTAATCTTTCTGCCTTTTCTATTTATAAATGGCCAAGGAATTCCTAGAGACTCTTTGAACTAAATCTTGCCTGACTTCTGATCAGGCCCAAAGCCACCCTCACTATTTGCATTTTCACAACTTTATATTACTTTCCTCTTTTTATAGTACACAGTCCTGTAACTCTCAAGGATCCCTTTGGGATTTTTTCTACTAGGCCCACCTTTTGGACCTGAATATCATGAGTTTCCTTTCTCATTCAGTGCTGCCCCTGACTCCTTGGTCTTATGCCTGGGCCACATGGGAATGTTACTCTGGAAACACAATACTTTCTTGCCATTGACCTAGACATTGCAATGATACTGGAAAGCCCCTTGGCTCAGCACCTGTTCAAGGTCATGTCCTAATTTATCTCAGAAACTAATGCTGTGGTATTGGTTCCTTTATCTTTCTATCCATTTCTCTTTCTACTTTTTGGCCTTATAATCTACAGACAAAGGCTGACCAAATCCATGCAGGACCTGGCTAGCTGCGAACCACCAAGTCTTCCAGCTTCCCTCAGCTCCTGTTTCCCTCTCCCTCAGCACCACTCCATCACTTCCCTGAAAAAGATGGCAGTTCAAGGCTGAGAAGGAGCACATACTCTCTGGCTCTTCCTCTGCTCCCAATATGTCTCACCTAGCAAAAAATCTGTCTGCCACCTGTGAATACAGCACAGATTCCATTTGCTATCTTCCCCATGTTACGCGATGTGGACCCTTCATTTCTGCACACAGGGAATATGTTGAAAGCCAGCCTCCCAAACATTAATGAAACAACACTACTACAAGTAATTTTCTAGTTGCAACTGGGGAAAAACTCTATGTGGAGTATTCCATATAGCATACGAGGGAGGTGGGCTTATGGGATCCATGCTAGCTAGAGGCTGGCTGAGAAATTTCTGCAGAGACAAGAGGCAGTATACTCACCTGGTGTGGAAGAGGCGGACTCACTCAACGCACTCTTCTATATCTAAAAAAGAAAAATAGAACAAGCAGTAAACTTGGAGTATCATGTGCCTTGAAAGGTGAGACATGTATCAGTAAGAAACCCATAAGTTTCCATAATTACTCTTAAAACTTGACCCTTCCCTCCCTTTCCCACACAAGGAATTGGAGTTTACGTGTGCTCCACACGCGTGCAATGCCTACTAAGAAATCCAGACAGTCTAAGACACACTTCCTTATATGCCCATCATCTCCGAAACGGTGATGTAACAGTGAGCCCTGAGGTCCATTTGAAGAACGCCATGCTATTTTTTACTCATTTCTCTCCCAAATAAATTTGTGTAGATGAGCAAATAGCTTTTCTCAAGGTTATTGTTGATGACTGCTTTGAGTATACTTTGTAATACGTGTAATAATTCCACACAGAGAAATGGTGCATGATTTCTTTCATTGGATTAAAACTTGTACAAAAGGTCTTACGCCCAAGGATATTGGCTTTAAACTTTGGGAAATTCCCATCAAATTGCCACCTATTCTCTGCCAAGAAGTAACTGGATATGCTCTTTGAAGCATATGAGGCATTACTCAGTTATGTTTCTGAGTTTCAATTCAATGTGTTCTATACTAGTAAAAGCTTTTCTTGGACTGCAGAATAAGGGATTGAATGGATTTGGTTTGGTGGGGGAATATAAGTTCTTTACACAATCAAGGTAAGAGTTTGCTTATATCAGGATTAGGCAAAAGCTGACTATCAATGGGATCTCCAGACATGCTTCCGATCCATCTGGCAATATCTCTGCCAGAAATGTCTCACATTGCATTGAAATGGATTGAATGCCTACAAATGCGTCCACCACAACCTCATTTGGTACCCTTCTGATGTAGTAGCAGTCAGCCCAGAAAGCAGCCAGACAGAGTAAGGGCACTGCATCTCGTCACCATGCCCTAGGGGACTCCCTCCAACTAAAGCACTCCATAAAGCAAAAGAGGCACCTGGGATCATGATGAGAACCATTCAATTTAGAAGAGGGCACAGGATTTCCCCAGTTTGCAAAAGGGCAATAGTCTCACCTGGTCTGGATGAGGCGGGCACTGCCAACGCACTCTCCTATATGTACATATAAAAATATCAGTCAGTATAAATGGAGCATGACCAATCAGGAAAGGGGAGAACTGGCTTAGTAAGAGAACAAGACAGACACATTTACATAAAATAGGACCTGTCCCCACTTTGCCCACACCAAGAATGGGATTCTATGTGTTCTTTAAAGCCATGGAATCCTTGCTAAGTACCAGCACCATCTACAAGAACTTCTCAATGTGCTCCACCCCTTTACCAAATTGGGAGAAGATCTTTGGGAAATATTGGTCATCTGAAGGTCACCATGGCATGTTGGACCCATTTCCCTGGCAGAGCATTGGGCATTTCCCTTCAATGAGGAATCATCTCATCTCAAGTTTCCTTTTGATGCCTGACAGTTGTCAACTTTCCCTTTTTTAATTCCCCCAAGGACAGAGATTGCTACAGGACATCTGAACAATGCAAATGATCTCTTGCCAAATGTTTACCTGTAAATAAAATTGGCAATGAACTTTTAAAAGTCTGTCTTTTTCTTTTTCTACTTCTTCTCCTCGAAGTACTGTTTACATCCAAAATTTGGAAGAGCAGCATTGGTTCTACAATTATCTCTCTACTTGTTCTCTCTCCTATATTCACTCCTTTGACTTTAGGATCAAAAATGAATAGATTTTGGTATAGATACTTCCCATAGAGGAAGTAGAGTTTGTTCAGATCAGTAATCAGAAAAATGAAGAGTTTCCCACTCTTGGTTCTCCATTCCCTAAACCTACCTTTCTAATTCGGGAGGATTATTTCTGTTTTTAAAAATGATTATGCTTTCTCACATGACCGCTGCATATACAGCCCAGAGAAGCCACAAAAGGTAACACATATAAAGGACTGTGGAATTGAAATCCCAGTCATTCTTTGCTTAGATTCTACCTAATATTCAGAGGGTCTTATTTCTGGGGTTTCAATGAAAAAGGTTTACTAAATAAACCAATAGCCTTAAATATCTTCCATATTGATATAGATCAATATATATATATATATATATATATACTTATATATATATATATTTATATATTTATATATTTATATATATATATATGATAAATAAATTATATAGACATTACATTTGTATTTCATATATATCATGTATACAGTAATGATTTAAATATACTATTCAAATATGTTATTTTAAAGTATATCTATTATTTTGTATCTACAAAATATAATTTAGGAATGGTTGTTTGGAACAGTGTGTTTGTGCTATTTCTTGATTGTGGTCTATTCAAAGGAAGATTGCAAAAATCATGATGAAAATATCTGTGATTGAAACCATAAAATATAGGAAACCAGGAATATTACATTATTCTTTTACTTCTGTATAAATCAATATATGTAGATTGATTTCCAACACATGTTTCATTGGAATTTTTGTGCCTTTAAAAGGACGTGGAATAGGATTGAAAAACAAAATCAGATATTCACAGTGAGAGGATACTGAAGTTGCAGTAGGCATGAGGCCAGGGAAAGGCCACAGGGTGAAAGGAGATCAAAGTGATGTTCCAGTGAATGAGCTACTTCTCTCAACCTAGTATAGTTTCATTGGTACTGAATGTTCAACCTCAAGGGTTCAACAGATATTAAAAGCACTCAATGTCTCAACTCTCTTTACAAGAACCAAGAATATATCTCTACAGCAGATGGTGTTAAACCTTGCAATCAACATCTGGTCAAGATCCAATCACCATTCCTGACACTACACTGATCACATGGTTTCCTGGACAAAGAGAGCAATATAGACTTGAGAAACCTTGAGAAACATTGTCTTTCACTCCTTTGTTTTACATGCCTGGCACTCTTCAGCATGTGAAGGAGCACTCTGCCTTCAAAATTCCTTAGTTTGCCTGAAAAGTAATCGAATTACAAATGGTTTCAAAAGCCAGGATTGACAGTGCTACTTGGTTAAACATGGTTGAAACTATCACTGATGAAGAATAATAATGAACATCAAATAATTTACCTGAAAACAGTCTCCTCAACAATAATGTCCTTCTTAGCCAATCTTGATGCAATCAATTCACTAGGCACATGCCTGAGCTTATTAGATTTTCCTAAGTTGTCACTATGTTGAGGCAATACTTGAACAATGACTGATGGGGTCAACAAGAGGGCCTATTACATCCAGGGACAATTCTCCTATTGCATTTGATTGTAGGGTTCAGGGAGCCCCACTGGTCGGAATAGCTATCCTGGATCAAGTCTCCTTGAATCGCCTGAGTATTTCATGAACCCTACCATGATCATTGCCTCCACAATCATGCACAAGTACTCATCAGCCATTGCCCATGTGCATGGGCAATACACTCAAAAGGATGATTTCTTTGTACAGGCTGCCAATTGCCTCCTTCAGTCAGGTGCCTTTTTTATTCCTGTGCTTGCTCAATCCCTCAATGGTGATGGAAATAAGATTGCAATTGGCCCAAAATGTACGTCTCAAGTTTCAGGTTAATGACCGAACAGTGGGTCAGCATAGTTCATCTTTCCCCTGCCTTTTTTCTCACTGCCCACAGCAGAAAAAACAGACAGATAAGAACAGGTAAGACCTAACATCAGCACTCTGTGTTTAACTCTCCTTTCTTTTCACCTCCCAATATTTTTCTCAAGTCCTATCCCAATATGGAGACAAAAGGTTCTAGAATCCCATCATAATACATGGAGAAAGACACACCTCATTCCTTGCCTAGAATGGATTTCCTTGGCATTGTCCTAACCTATATGTCTTTGTAGCTGACCAATCATTTATGTGTTTAATCTTTTTGTCTTTTCCATTTATAAATTGCCAAGGAATTCCTAGAGACTCTTTGAACTAAATCTTGCCTGACTTCTGATCAGGCCCAAAGCCACCCTCACTATTTGCATTTTCACAACTTTATATTACTTTCCTCTTTTTCAAGTACACAGTCCTGTAACTCTCAAGGATCCCTTTGGGATTTTTTCTACTAGGCCCACCTTTTGGACCTGAATATCATGAGTTTCCTTTCTGATTCAGTGCTGCTCCTGACTCCTTGGTCTTATGCCTGGGCCACATGGGAATGTTCCTCTGGAAACACAATGCTTCCTTGCCTTTGACCTAGACATGGCAGTGATACTGGAAAGCCCCTTGCTCAGCACCTGCTCAAGGTCATGTCTTGATTTATCTCAGACACTAATGCTGTGGTATTGGTTCCTTTATCTTTCTATCTATTTCTCTTTCTACTTTTTGGCCTTATAATCTATAGACAAAGGCTTCCCAAATCCAGGCAGGCCCTGGCTATCTGAGAACCACCAAGTCTTCCCACTTGCCTCAGCTCCTGTTTCCCTCTGCCTCAGCACCACTCCATCAGTTTCCTTAAAAAGATGACAGGTCAAGGCTGACAAGGAGCACATACTCTCTGTCTCTTCCACTTCTCCCAACATGTCTCACCTAGCAAAAAATTCGTTTGAATTGCTCTGTCACCTGTGAATACAGCACAGAGGCCATTTGATATCTTCCCCATGTTATGCAATGTGGACCCTTCAATTCTACACATGGGGAATATGTAGAATGCCAGCCTCCCAATCATTAATGAAACAACACTACTACAGGTAATTTTCAAGTTGCAACTGGGGGAAAACTCAATGTGGAGTATTCCATATAGGATACGAGGGAGGTGGGCCCATGGGATCCATGCTAGCTAGAGGCTGGCTCAGAAATTTCTGCAGAGACAAGAGGCAGTATACTCACCTGGTCTGGATGAGGCGGACTCTCTCTTATATCTAAAAAGGAAAAATATAACAAGCATTAAACATGGAGTATCATGTGCCTTGAAAGGTGAGACATGTCTCAGTAAGAAACCCATATGTTTCCACAATTACTCTTAAAACTTGACCCTTCCCTCTCCCTCAAGTCTCCTTCAATCTCCTGAGTATTTCATAAACCCTACCATGATTATTGCCTCCACAATCATGCACAAGTACTCATCAGCCATTTCCCATGTGCATGGGCAATACAATCAAAGGGATGATGTCTTTGTACAGGCTGCCAATTGCCTCCTTCAGTCAGGTGCAAGTTTATGTGTTCTCCACACCTGTGCCCTGCCTGCTAAGAAATCCAGACAGTCTAAGAGACACTTCCTTATACGCCCATCATCTCAGAAACGATGATGTAACAGTGAGACCTGAAGTCCATTTGAAGAACACCATGCTATTTTTTTACTCATTTCTCTCCCAAATAAATTTTTGTAGATGAGTAAATAGCTTTTCTCAAGGTTATTGTTGATCACTGCTTTCCGTATACTTTTCTATACTTCTAATAAATGCTACAAAGAGAAATGGTTCATGATTTCTTTCAATGGATTAAAATGTTTACAAAGCGTCATTCGTCCCTAGGATATTGGCTTTAAACTTTGGGAAATGCCCATCAAATTGCCAACTATTCTCTGCCAAGCAGTAATTGGATATGCACTTGGAAGCATATGAGGCGTTATCCAGTTATGTTTCTGAGTTTCAATTCAATGTGTTCTGTACTTGTAGTACCCTTTGTTGGACTGCAGATATCTCTGCCAGAAATATCTCACATTGCAATGAAATGGATTGGATTTCTCTGCCCCTGTGAAACGTGGGCAGAAATTATTGAATTCCTACAAATATATTCACCGCAACCTCAATTATTACCCTTCTGATCTAGTAGCTCTATCTAAAAAATAATATAACAAGCAGTAAAATTGGAGTATGATGTCCTTGAAAGTTGAGAAATCTCAATAAGAATCCCACAGGTTTCCACAGTTGCCCTCAAAACCTGACCTTTCCTACTCTTTCCTAAATAAGGAATTGGATTTCATGTGTTCTCCACACCCCTACCCTATCTAGTAAGAAATCATCACAGTCTAAAGACACTTCTTTATATTTTCCTTTGGGTCCATTTGAAATACCCCATGCTCTTTGATACTCATTTCTCTCCCAGAATATTTTGTTTAGATGAGTATATAGCTAATCTGTATGTTACTTTTTATGCCTGCTAGATGTACACGTCCCCCCCTGTAATAGCCCCCAGGAAGAGAAATTGGTACATTATTTCTTTTGATGGATTAAAGCTGTTGAAATATGTCTAGCTCCCAAGGAAATTGTCAATGACCTTTCAGAAATGCCCATCAAATTGCCACCTTTTCTCTGCCAAGCAATAATTGGATAGACACTTTAAAGGATATTCGTTATTATTCAATTATCTTTCTGAATTTCACTTCAACCTGCTCTGTACTTTTAGAATACTTTGTTGGACTGAAGAATAAGTGATTTAATGGATTTTAGTTGGTTAGGGCAATATAAGTTTACAAAAATGAGTTAAATGTTTGTGAAAGGAAACATATGTTAAAATTGAGTGGCTGAAAACCCAAATATTTCTACTCTGGTATTCTTCCTTATTTTCACAGTGTTTTTATTTCTGTATATCTACAGTAACATGTTCTTTAGAGATACTTATTTATGACTTAGTATTTTATATATATATATATATATATATATATATATATATATATATACACACATATATTTATGTTTATATATATATAAATATATACTTATACATATATAAAACTGAAATACATATACTTACAATTAATATGCACATTTAAAGATCTTAAAGTTGTATAAATATCGTTGCTTTGAAGCATTGTTTGAGGTCTTTATTGGCTGCTTTCGTACAAGCAATTCAAAGTGAGATTGCAAAAATCATGATAAAACCATGTTTCTTTCAAATTATCAAGTGTATCCTTCATATAAAAATATTATTTCGTAATAATTTACAAAATTGTGAGTATCATGTGTGTGTTATTCAGGTGCATTTGTTGTTTTTTTGGAGCATAAATGAACAGGATAAGTACAATTTTGTCACTCTGAGGGAAGACATTGATCCACTGAAGGAGCCTCATATCTGAATAACTAAATGTCCATCTGCATTTAATCTTCAACCAGCTAGGTGCCAATGTAAGTTAACATCACTTGATTCCTGATTGCTCTTCTATGGGCCTATTTAGATCTTGGAGATCTCTTGTCAAGAATATATCTCCACTGCTACATTGTTCCACAAAATATGCAGCTCATCATCTGTGCCACATCAAGTCATCATTCTTTACATCAGTGGCCATATTGCTCAATGGAAAATGAATGCTATGGCCTTCAGAAAACTTGACAAAAACTCATCCTTCTCCTTTTCGACCATGTTTAACTAGATTTAAACCCTTGATCATGGAAGAGCCTACAGTTCACAAACATAGAACCACAAAATCCTTATCTTCTATGATGAGAAATGAAAAGAGAAATGGTCCCCAAACTAGGGGACTCAGGGGACTCAGCATACCTACTTGGGTAAGAA
Source organism: Sminthopsis crassicaudata (assembly GCF_048593235.1). Classification (NCBI taxonomy): domain Eukaryota; kingdom Metazoa; phylum Chordata; class Mammalia; order Dasyuromorphia; family Dasyuridae; genus Sminthopsis; species Sminthopsis crassicaudata. The sequence continues at coordinate 393,678,798 of NC_133619.1, read as the reverse complement.
ACTGATGGTACATTCACAGACGATAATGAAAATCCAAAATAATTTCTTCTAAATAACACCTTAACCACCACTCCACTCAGCACCACGCCTGAAGGCAAATGCCCAGGTACTCCTCTGTGATTTGTTTCTCAGCAACCTGTCATTATTTTGAAGCAGACACACAACAATGCCTGATGAGCTCATCAAGAGTGGCTATAGCAGCCATTTGCAAAGAATTCTATTTCATTTGGACTCTGGGGCTCAAGAAGCCTCGTGGGTAGGTCTAGAGGCCCTCAGCCCAGCTTCCTTTCATTTCCTGACCCTCTGATGGAGCCTAGTTTCCATCCCTCCTCAGTCACACATATGGATACTCTTGTGTTACACCCATTGGCAATGTTGCAGAAGGGAATTTTGCCCAGCTAGGCTTCAACTTCCATCATTCATTTGAATGACATTTTCCTTTCTGCACCTGCCAAATATTCCATGGTGATCCTGGGACAGTGTACTTATCCAAAACAATACCTTTTGCTTGGTGATACAGACAGTACAGCTCTCCAGCCTAGGTCCTTATTCTGCTCCCTTTTGGATCATCGTGCAGAATATACACAACTTTGAGACAGAAAGGAACACTTTCCACCATCCCTCCTTATGGAACTTTATTGTTTTGTAAGAAATGACCAACAGGAGGATTTCAGAAAGGCCTTTAGAGACTCACATGAACTGATGCTGAGTGAAATGAGCAGGACCAGGAAATCATTGTATAATTCAGAAACAATACTATATGATGATCAATTCTGATGGATGTGGGGTGGCCCTCTTCAAAAATGAGATGAACCAAATCAGTTCCAATAGAGCAGTAATGAAGTGAACCAGCTACACACAATGAAAGAACTCTAGAACATGACTATGAACTACTACGTAGAATTCCCAATCCCTCTATTTTTCTCCGCCTGCATTTTGGGTTTCCTTCACAGGCTAATTGTACACTTTTTTAAAAGTCCGATTCTTTTTGTACAGAAAAAAAAATCTGTTTTGACATGTGTACATATATTGTATTTAATTTATACTTTAACATATTTAACATGTATTGGTCAACCTGCCACCTGGGGGGGGGAAGGAGGGAGAAAATTAGAATAAAAGATTTGACAATTGTCAATGTTGTTAAAGTACATATGCATATATCTGGTAACTAAAAACTTAAACAAAAGAAAAAAGAAAAAAGAAAAACAGAATTTGTGAAATGGAATAAAATGCAAGGAACAAAACAATTCAATTGGCCAAAGGCAAAAGGAGCTAAGAAAGAAACTGAAGAAAATAATGCACTAAAAATTAGAATTGAACAAAAGAATGTTAATGAATCAGTAAGGCTTTCAGAACCAAACAAAACCAAAAAAAAATTAAAGGAAAGAAAGAAAGAAATGAAGAAAGAAAGAATAGAGGAAAATATGACATACTTTTTAGGAAAAAAAAATTCAAAAGGAAAATAGATCTAGGAGACACATTCTAAGCACTATTCGACTTCCTGAAGCAATGATGGGAAAAAAAAAAAAAAAAGATCCTAGAAATCATCTTATTGGAAACCATCAACGTGCCCTCATATCCTAGAACCAGGAGTTAAAGTAGCCATTGGAAGAATTCATTGATTATCTTCTGAAAGAGACCCCAAAATAAAAACTCCAAGGAATATAGTAGCCACATTCAATAATTATTGAATCAAGGGAAAATTATTGCAGGCAGCCAGAATAAAACAATTCTAATACCAAGGAGTCACAATCCAAATTACCCAGGACCTAGCAGTTTCCACCTTAAAGGACTGAAGGGCCAGAAGTCTGATGTTCTGAAAGGCAAAGGAACTTGGATTACTATTACTATCTAGCGAAAATGTGCATTACCTTTCAGGGAAGAAAATGGATATTCAATGATACATGTGAATTTGTTTTATTTCTGATAGGTTACTTTAATGTGAAATAAGGGTATTCTCTATAGTGGATGTAAGTTTTACTTGATTGAATTGTGCCATTTTCAAGCTGTTTCTAATGTTTAGAAAGACTGTGAAAACAGTAATCTATGTCTTTGTCCCCTTGAACATGGTTAGTACTATTATCAATTTAAGGAGCTATAGTCATTACTTATTTAGGATAGGTGATCTTTGAGAGTTAAATTCACCTGAAGCTTTTTGAATTCAGATATGATTGTCAAATGGATCATCAAACCAGTAATCCACCATCCGAAAAGGAATATGCCACAAGCTAGTCAGAGGAATGTGATTCTGAATTGTTACAGGTGGAGAGTTGTTTCTGGGCAAAAATTGAGAGAACAGCCTTGACCCTCAGCTTCAAATGGGATCCTTCTGACTCATTTTCCCAGTGGTGTCCCTTTGAATGACAACGCACCTGATTATTCCTAAGTCTGGCCATAAAGAGACATTATTACTGTATATAATTAACTAAGAATACTTTATCCTGTCCTGTATGTGACCTCAGGCTGAGGACTGAAGGAACAGTTTTTGATTATAATCAGCTCAGCTTTTTTTTCCTCTAATAGCAAGTTTCCATAAGAAGAGTAAGTATTTAGTAGATGTAAGATGTTGCAGTTTCCTATCTGAAATGATGCGCCCATTATATCCTAAATAAATGAATAGTTGGCCTAGACATCTCTTACTAGATGCATATAATTGTCTTTTAGCATTTTGGTTATTGATGACTTTCATGATAGATATTTTTTCTTTGTGAAAGGTTATCTACTCTAATTATTGAGGACATAAATGACTGGGGTGATAGATAGCGTGACATAAGAGTCAGGGATACAGAACTGCAATTTGTTGTTGAATAGGATCTTTAGACTCTAGGCTATGGTTGAATTAAGTACTAACCAGATAACAAAAGCACTGGATCTGTTCTAAATGTGAGAGAGCATATAGTTAGCAAGGAAAGGGCTTTTGTCAGTTCCTTAGTGGAGCTCACAATTTCTTGGTAGAGAAGGAGTGCCCCATGAGGCTAGGTTTTGCCCTTAGCTGGCAGGTAAATCCTGAAAGGGACATAGTACGCTAAAAGCGTTAGTTCACTGTTGGGAGGAGAAGTGGTGTCAGAAAGCATAGCGGGCGTGGAGATATACCATGTAGTATGGGGAAAGGGAAAAGACACCACAAGGCAGAATGCTGTGCTGGGATGACCAAAAGGAAGGTAGCAGCCATGGAATAGCCCACAAGAAAGTTTTATAAGGAAAATTTGGCCTCCAGCACATGACTAGGATTTCCACATAAGAAAACACTTTTGTTCTATTTAATCTTGTATTTTCTAGTTTATGCTTTGCACTCCTTTAACTGACACTGTTGGTTTGGAGATGCCCTTTTTTGTGAGATTTTTATAAACCCCTTTTTGCTCTTTTCTTACTATGAGAGTCTGTGATTGGTTTTGTGGTCCCTACTGTCCCACACAAATGGATTTGTGAATTTTTTTTTCATTAAACATTATACAGTTTACTAGTGTTTTATTAGTTCATCAAATTATTTATAAAGTCATCCAAAGGATAATGTAGAAATGAAAGAAAATTTTTTTTTTTTTACAAATTGCATTTCCAATCATTTTGGGGAGGGGGGCAGGTAACATAGTTTTCTTTTTTTAATAACCTTTTTAATATATTTTTTATTATTTTACTTTTATTTAAAAGACATATTCATGGTTAATTTTTCAGCATTGACCCTTGCAAAATCTTCTGTTCCAACTTTTTCCCTCCTTCTCTCCCCTCCCCGAGATGGCAGGTAGACCAATACATGTTAAATATGTTAAAGTATAAGTTAAATACAAGATATTTATACATATTCATATAGTTATTTTGCTACACACACACACACACACACACACACACACACACACACACACACACACACACACACACACAAACAATCGGACTTAGAAATAAGGTAAAATTAACCTGAGAAGGAAATCAAAAATGCTAGTGAACAAAAACAGAGGGAATGGAAATGCTATGTTGTGGTTCACACTCGTTTCCCAGAGTTCCTTCGCTGGGTTTAGCTGGTTCTCTTCATTATTGAACAAATGGAATTGATTTGGTTCATCTCATTGTTGAACAGAGCCATGTCCATCAGAACTGATCATCATATAGTATTGTTGTGGAAGTATATAATGATCCCTAGTCCTGCTCATTTCACTCAGCATCAGTTCTTCTAACTCTCTCCAGGCCTTTCTGAAATCATCCTGCTGGTCATTTCTTAAAAAACGTTAATATTCTATGACATTCATATACCACAATTTATTCAGCCATTCTCCAATTGATGGGCATCCACGTAGTTTCCAGTTTCTAGCCACTACCAAGAGGGCTGCCACAAACATTCTTGCAATACAGGTCCCCTTCCCTTCTTTAAGATCTCTTTGGGATATAAGCCCAGTAACACTGCTGGGTCAAAGGGTATGCTCAGTTTGATAACTTTTTGAGCCTAGTTCCAAATTGCTCTCCAGAATGGCTGGATATATTCACAATTCCACCAACAATTTATCAGTGTCCATGTTTTTCCAATCGCCTCCAACATTGCCCATTATCTTTCTCTGTCATTCTATCCAATCTGACAGGTATGTAGTGGTATCTCAGAGTTGTCTTAATTTGCATTTCTCTGATTAATAATGACTTGGAGCATCTTTTCATATGGCTAGAAATAGTTTCAATTTCTTCATCTGAGAATTGTCTCTTCATTTCCTTTGACCATTTATCAATTGGAGAATGGCTTGATTTCTTATAGAGTCAATTCTCTATATATTTTAAAAATGAGGTTTTATTGGAACTTTTGACTGTAAAAATGTTTTCCCAGTTTATTGTTTCCCTTCTAATTTTATCTGCATTAGTTTTGTTTGTACAAAATCTTTTCAGTTTTATATAATCAAAGTTTCTACTTTGTGATCAATAATGATCTCTAGTTCTTCTTTGGACATAAATTCATTCCTCTTCCACAGGTCTGAGAGGTAAACTATCCTATGTTCCTCTAATTTATTTATGATCTCATTCATTATCGCTAGGTCATGAACCCATTTTGACATGACCTTGGAGTAGAGTGTTAAGTGTGGGTCAATGCCTAATTTCTGCTATATTAATTTCCAATTTTCCAAGCAATTTTTGTCAAACATTGAGTTCTTATCCCAAAGGCTATAGTTCTTGGGCTTGTCAAAAAATAGGTTATTAGAGTTCTTGAGTATTTTGTCCTTTGGACCTAAACTATTCCACTGATCAATTAGTCTGTTTCTCAGACAATACTAAATGGTTTCAGTAACCACTGCTTCATAATATAATTTTAGATCTCGTACAGCTAGGCCACCTTCATTTGATTTTTTTTTCATTAATTCCCTTGAAATTCTTGACCTTTTGTTTTTCCATATGAACTTTGTTGTTATTTTTTTCTATGTCATTAAAATAGGTTTTGGGGAGTCTGATTTGTATAGGGCTAAATAAATGGATTAGTTTAGGGCATATTATCATCTTTATTATATTTGCCCACCTTATCCAAGAGCATTTAATATTTTTCCAATTGGTTAGATCCGACTTAATTTGTGTGGAAAGTTTTTTTTTGTAGTTTAGCTCATATAATTTCTGATTTTCCTTTGGCAGTTAGGTCCCTAAATATTTTATATTATCTGTAGTTACTTTAAATGGAATGTCTCTGTAACTCTAACTGTTGCATTTTGTTAGTGACATATAAGAATGCTGATGATTTATGTGGATTTATTTTGTATCCTGCAACTTTGCTAAAGATGTGTGTTATTTCTTTTTCTTTTTCTTTTTTTTAATATATTTTTTATTTTTTTTATTCATTTTTCCAAATTATCCCTTCCCTCCCTCCACTCCCTCCCACCGATGGCAGGTAATCCCATATATTTTACATGTGTTACAATATAACCTAGATACAATATATGTGTGTAAATACAATTTTCTTGTTGCACATTAATTATTAGCTTCCGAAGGTATAAGTAACCTGGGTAGATAGACAGTAGTGCTAACAATTTACATTTGCTTCCCAGTGTTCCTTCTCTGGGTATAGTTATTTCTGTCCATCATCGATCAACTGGAAGTGAGTTGGATCTTCTTTATGTTGAAGATTTCCACTTCCATCAGAATACATCCTCTTACAATATTGTTGTTGAAGTGTATAGTGATCTTCTGGTTCTGCCCATTTCACTCAGCAACAGTTGATTTAAGTCTCTCCAAGCCTCTCTCTATTCCTCCTGCTGGTCATTTCTTACAGAGCAATAATATTCCATAACCTTCATATACCACAATTTACCCAAGCATTCTCCAATTGATGGACATCCATTCAACTTCCAGTTTCTAGCTACAACAAAAAGAGCTGCCACAAACATTTTGGCACATACAGCTCTCTTTCCGCTCTTTAGTATCTCTTTGGGATATAATCCCAATAACAGCAATGCTGGGTCAAAGGGTATGCAGAGTTTGACAACTTTTTGGGCATAGTTCCAAATTGCTCTCCAGAATGGCTGGATTCTTTCACAACTCCACCAACAATGTATCAGTGTCCCAGTTTTCCCACATCCTCTCCAACATTCATTATTATTTGTTCCTGTCATTTTAGTCAATCTGACAGGTGTGTAGTGGTATCTCAGAGTTCTCTTAATTTGCATTTCTCTGATCAGTAGTGATTTGGAACACTTTTTCATATGAGTGGAAATAATTTCAATTTCATCATCTGAGAATTGTCTGCTCATATCCCTTGACCATTTATCAATTGGAGAATGGTTTGGTTTACTATAAATCAGGGTCAGTTCTCTATATATTTTGGAAATGAGACCTTTGTCAGAACCTTTACTTTAAAAAATATTTTCCCAATTTGTTACTTCCCTTCTAATCTTGTTTGCATTAGAATTGTTTGTACAGAAACTTTTTAGTTTGATGTAATCAAAATCTTCTATTTTGTGATCAATAATGATCTCTAATTCTCCTCTGGTCATAAATTCCGTCCTCCTCCACAGGTCTGAGAGGTAGACAATTCTCTGTTCCTCTAATCTATTTATGATCTTATTCTTTATGCCTAGATCATGGACCCATTTTGATCTTATCTTGGTATATGGTGTTAAGTGTGGGTCCATATCTAATTTCTGCCATACTAATTTCCAGTTTTCCCAACAGTTTTTTTCTGAATAATGAATTTTTGTCCCTAATGTTGGTATCTTTATGTTTGTCAAAGATTAGATTGCTATAGATGTACCCTTTTTTGTCCTTGATATCTAATCTGTTCCACTGATCTACCGTTCTATTTCTTAGCCAGTACCAAATGGTTTTGGTGACTGCTGCTATATAATATAGCTTTAGATCAGGTACACTTAGACCACCTTCCTCTGACTTTTTTTTTTCATTAGTTCCCTTGCAATTCTCGACCTTTCATTCTTCCATATGAATTTTGTTGTTATTTTTTCTAGGTCATTAAAATAGTTTCTTGGGAGTCTGATTGGTATAGCACTAAATAAATAGATTAGTTTGGGGAGTATTGTCATCTTTATTATATTCGCTCGGCCTATCCAAGAGCACTGAATGTCTTTCCAATTATTTAAATCTGACTTTATTTTTGTGGCAAGTGTTTTGTAATTTTTCTCCTATAATTCCTGAATATTCTTTGGTAGATGGATTCCCAAATACTTTATACTCTCAACATTTGTTTGGAATGGAATTTCTCTTTGTATCTCTTGCTGTTGCATTTTGTTGGGGATATAGAAGAATGCTGAGGATTTATGTGGATTTATTTTGTATCCTGCCACTTTGCTAAAATTCTGAATTATTTCTAATAGCTTTTTAGCAGAGTCTTTGGGGTTCTCTAAGTATACCATCATGTCATCTGCAAAGAGTGATAGTTTGATTTCCTCATTTCCTACTCTAATTCCTTGAATCGCTTTCTCAGCTCTTATTGCCGAGACTAGCGTTTCTAGTACTACATTGAATAGTAATGGTGATAGTGGGCAACCTTGTTTCACTCCTGATCTTTCGGGGAAAGGTTGCAGTTTATTTCTATTGCATATTATGCTTACTGACGGTCTTAAATATATGCTCCTGATTATTCTAAGGCATAATCCATTTATTCCTATACTCTCAAGAGTTTTTAGTAGGAATGGATGTTGGATTTTGTCAAATGCTTTTTCTGCATCTATTGAGATGATCATATGGTTTTTATTAATTTGATTATTAATATGGTCAATTATACTAATAGTTTTCCTAATATTAAACCAGCCCTGCATTCCTGGTATGAATCCTACTTGATTATAGTGTATTATCCTGGGGATGATTTTCTGAAGTCTTTTTGCTAATATCTTATTTAAGATTTTAGCATCAATATTCATTAAGGAAATTGGTCTATAATTTTCTTTCTCAGTTTTCGATCGACCTGGTTTAGGTATCAGTACCATGTCTGTGTCATAAAAGGAGTTTGGTAGGACTCCTTCATTCCCTATTTTTTCAAATAGTTTATATAGCATTGGGGCTAATTGTTCTTTAAATGTTTGGTAGAATTCACATGTAAATCCATCTGGTCCAGGGAATATTTTTCCTGGGGAATTGATTAATAGCTTGTTCTATTTCTTTTTTCTGAAATGGGACTATTTAAGCAATTTATTTCCTCCTCTGTTAATCTCGGAACCCTATATTTTTGGAGGAAGTCATCCATTTCACTTAAGTTATCAAATTTATTGGCATAAAGTTGGGCAAAGTAACTCCTTATTAGTTCTCTAATTTCCTCTTCATTGGTGGAAAGATCCCCCTTTTCATTTGTAAGACTAACAATTTCATTTTCCTCTTTCTTTTTTCTGATCAGATTTACCAAAGGTTTATCTATTTTATTGGCTTTTTCATAAAGCCAACTCTTGGTTTTATTTATTAATTCAATAGTTTTTTTTTTTTTTTTTACTTTCAATATTATTGATTTCTCCTTTTAATCTTTGTATTTCCAGCTTAATTTTTGGTTGGGGGTTTTTAATTTGGTCTTTTTCTAGCCTTTTAAGTTGCAAGCCCAATTCGTTAATCTTCTCTTTCTCTATTTTCTTCAAATAAGCCTCTAAAGATATAAAATTTCCCCTTATTACTGCTTTAGCTGCATCCCACAGATTTTGGTATGATGTCCCATCATTGTCATTATCTTGGGTGAAATTATTGTTTCTATAATTTGCTCTTTCACCCAGTTATTCTTTAAGATGAGATTATTCAGTTTCCAATTACTTTTTGGTCTATTTATCCCTAACTTTTTACTGAATGTAGCTTTTATTGCATTGTGTTCTGAGAAGAAGGCATTTATTATTTCTCCTTCCTACATTTAATTTTGAGTTCTTTATGTCCTAATATATGGTCTATTTTTGTATAGGATCCATGCACTGCTGAGAAGAAAGTATATTCCTTTCTATTGCCATTCAGTTTTCTCCAAAGGTCTATCATACCTAGTTTTTCTAATGTTCTATTTACTTTTTTAATTTCTTGTTTGTTTTGTGGTTTGATTTGTCAAAATCTGAGAGTGCAAGGTTGAGATCTCCCACTATTATAGTTTTAGTGTCTATTTCTTCCTGCAACTCTCTTAACTTTTCCTTGAGAAAGTTACATGTTATACCACTTGGTGCATATATGTTTAGTATCGATATGGCTTCATTATTTATGCTACCTTTCAGCAGGATACAGTTTCCTTCCTTATCTCTTTTAATTAGATCAACTTCTGCTTTTGCTTGATCTGAGATAAGGATAGCTACCCCTGCTTTTTTGGCTTTACCTGAAGCATAATAGATTCTGCTCCACCCTTTTACCTTTAATCTATATTTATCTCCCTGTTTTAAGTATTTCCTCTAAACAACATATTGTAGGGCTCTGATTTTTGATCCATTCTGCTATTTCTGTTTGATTGGAGCGTTCATCCCATTCACATTTACAGTTAAAATTACTAATTCTGTATTTCCTGCCATCATATTATCCCCAGATTATGCTTTTTCCCTTGACCCCCCTGAACTCCTTCCCCAATATTTAATTTGTAGACCCCCCTTGTGACACACAGCCCTCCCTTTTTTTTTAGTATCCCTCCCCCCTCCCTCCACGTCCCTTCCCTTATTCTCCTTTTCCTTTTCCCTTTTCCTCTCCCCCCTTTTAATGAGGTGAGAGAGAATTCTCTGAAAAACAAATATGACAATTATTTACTCTTTGAGCCTCTTCTGATGAGAGTAAGGTTTACACAATCATTCTCGTCCTCTCTAAATTCCCTCAGATATGGTGTATTTTCTATGCCTCTTCCTGGGATGTAGTTTCCCTCTTTTTATCACATCCTCCCCTTTTTCTGATACTACCCCCTTCCCTTTACTACACCCCCTCCTTTTTTTTTTCTTTTATATCAGTAAAATCAAATTATCCATGTGGACTTTCTATATACCCACAACAGAGTTACTGTTCTCAAGGGTTATGTGTACCTTTTTCTGTTTCTCTTCAGTCTTGTGGATGTATATCAAATTTTTTGTTTAAGTCTGGTTTTTTTCTTAGAAACATGTGGAATTCCTCTATTTCATTGAATGACCATCTTTTTCCATGGGAAAAGATGCTAAACTTAGCTGGGTAGTTTATTCTTGGTTGCAATCCTTGGTCTTTTGCCTTTCGGAATATCAGATTCTAGGCCCTTCTATCTTTTAATGTGGAGGCAGCCAGATCTTGGGTGACCCTTATTGTGGCACCTTGGTATTTAAATTGTTTTTTTCTAGCTGCTTGCAGGATTTTCTCCTTTGTGTGGTAATTCTGCAGCTTAGCCACTATGTTCAGTGGTGTTCTTTTTTTAGGGTCTATTTCAGAAGGAGTTCGATGAATTCTTTCAACATCTACTTTCCCCTCTGTTTCTATTATCTCTGGACAGTTCTCTTGGATAGTTTCCTGTAAAATAGAATCTAGGCTCTTTTTTTGGTCATAGTTTTCGGGAAGTCCAATGATCTGCAGATTATCTCTCCTAGATCTATTTTCCAGGTCTATAGATTTTCCCAGTAAGTATTTGACATTGTTCTCCAACTTCTCATTTTTTTTTTTTTGTTTTGTTTGACTGATTCTTGGGTTCTCTGTGAATCATTTATTTCTATTTGTTCCATCCTGACTTTTAAGGAGTTATTTTCTTCTTTCACAGTTTTTAGTTCTTTTTGTAAATGCCCAATTTTGTTTTTAAATGAATTATTTTGCTCCATTGAATTTTTTTCCATTTCCCTAATTTTTTTTGAGAATTATTTTCTTTTTCCAATTCAGAAATCTTATTTTCTGGGGACTTTTTTTATCTTCTCCAATCCCGAAATCCTATTTTCCTGTGATTTTTTTACATTTTCTAATTCACTAATTTTGTTTCCCTGCATCTCCTGTGAATTCTTTATTTTTTCCAACTCCAATTTCAGGATGTTGTTATTCTCTATCATAGCTTCCCTTTCCTTTCCCCATTTTTCTTCAAACTCTCTTAACTGTTAAATAGTCTCTTCATGGCGAGAGTTATGTGATGGGGGGCAGGAATAGTTCCCCTTTAGGTTGTTATCTGCTGACTCTCTGCTGTTAACTTCTTCGGGGTTGGATACCCGCTCTTTCTCTGTGTAGAAGGAATCTATGTTTTTTTTGGGCTTCTTGCTCATACTTAAAAAATCTTTTGGGGTCTGTCCCTGGGGTAGGAAATTATTTATTTATTTCTTTATCAGCTTCCTCTCAGACTGGATGGATGCAGCGGCCCCTGCGCCTGAGCTAAGAGAGAGCTCTGGGAAAGAGTTCCCCACCCCCTCCTTGGAAATGCCTCAGAGGTGACCAGCACTGCTGTGCTTTGAGGGCACTGTGTTTTAGCGGCTTCCCTGAGGTTGAGACTGAACAGCAAAGGTGACTCAAAGCCTAGCCTATGCGTCCCGATGGGGGCGTGGATGTCTGCAGCAGGTGACGTGAAGAGCCCCTGCACTCAAACTGGGAAGTGTCTGCCAGAAACCGTGGTGGTCCCTAGTTCAAAGGTTCTGCTTCTCTGGGACTTCCGTTCCACAGCCTCCAGCAGACTATGAGTTACAGCCCCGCCCACTCTTCAATCTCTTAAGTACCCCGAGGCAAAAGCCTGGATTGCCTATGTCCTGGTATAGAGATCTGCTGAGTCAACCCTGGGATCCGGGAAGACCCAACCTAGTTTTAAATTTTAAAGTGGCTTAGATTTCCCCTCTGATCTGATGTTTTATAAGCAGAGAAGAGCTAACAGCCTGTGCCAGATTCTTTTATGTCAGTGGATTCTCTGATCCCAGAGCCCTCCCCAGCGTGACCGGCGCAGTGTGCCACTACCCCACCGTCTTTTCTGGCCTCTCTTCTTCCTCCCCTGGGAGCTGACCTTTCCTGATGAAACTCCAGATTATCTTCAGCTGGTAAGTCGTGCTTCCAGTCCTTGTGGATTCTATCAGTCCAACGGTATTTCTGAGGCTGATTAAATCTAGTTGGTTGTGAGGGAAGAAAGGAGCTTACACAGTGGCATGTATCTTCTCCGCCATCTTGGCTCCGCCTCGGTTATTTCTAATAGCTCTTTAGTTGAATCTTTATTGTTCTCTACATATGCCATCACATTGTCATCAAAGAGTGATAATTTTTGTCCTCACTACCTACTCTAATTCCTTTAATATGTTTCTCCACTCCTATTGCCAAAACTAGCACTTCTAATACAATATTGAATAGTAATGGTGATCATGGACAACCTTGTTTCACCCCTGATCTTAATGGGAATGGTTGCAATCTTACCCCATTACATATGATACTTATTGATGGTTTACAATAGATGCTACTCGTTACTTTAAGGAAAAGTCCATTTATTCCTACACTCTCAAGTGTTTTTTTTTTAACAGAAATCGATATTGGATTTTATCAAATGCTTTTTATGCATTCTATTGAGATGATCATATGATTTTTGTTAATTTGATTATTAATATGGAGAATTATACTGATAGTTTTCCTAATATTGAATCAGCCCTGCAATCCTGATATAAATCCTACTTGATCATTATGTATTATCCTGGGGATGATTTTCTGTAGTCTTTTTGCTAATACATTATTTAAGATTTTAGCATCAATATTTATTATGGAGATTGGGCTATAGTTTTCTTTCTCCATTTTCATCCTAACTGGTTTGGGTATCAGTACCATTTCTGTGTCATGAAAGGAATTTGTTAGGACTCCTTCACTCCCTATTTTTTGAAATATTTTACATAACATTGGAGCTACTTGTTCTTTGAATGTTTGGTAGAATTCACTTGTGAATCCATCTGGTCCTGGAGATTTTTTCTTAGGGAGTTCATTAATAGCTTGCTCTATTTGTTTTTCTGAAATGGGATTATTTAAGCAATTTACTTCCTCTTCTGTTAATCTGGGAAGCCTATATTTTTGGAGGTCGTCTTCCATTTGTCTTAGGTTATCAAATTTATTGTCATAAAGGGCGGCAAAGTAACTCATTATTATTTCACTAATTTCCTCCTCATTAGTGGACAGTTCCCCGTTTTCATTTTTAAGACTAAGTATTTGATTTTCCTTTCTCCTTTTTCTAATCAGATTTACCAAAAGTTTATCTATTTTATGGGTATTTTTCATAAAACAAACTCTTAGTTTTATTTATTAGTTAAATAATATTTTTACTTTCAATATCATTAAGTTCTCGTTTTAATTTTAGAATTTGAACTTTAGTATTTGATTGGGGGGTTTTAATTTGGTCTTTTTCTAGCTTTTTAAGTTGCAATACCAATTTATTGATCTTCTCTTTCTTTATTTTCTTCAAGTAAGCATCCAAAGATATAAAATTCCCCCTTATTACGGCTTTAGCTGCATCCCACAAATTTTGATATGATGTCTCATCATTGTCATTATCTTCAGTGAAATGATTAGTTGTGTCTATAATTTGCTGTTTCACCCAATCATTCTTTAAGATGAGATCATTTCATTTCCAATTACTTTTTGATGTATTTACCCCTTTTTTGTTGAATGTAGTTTTTATTGCATCGTGATCTAAGAAGAAAGCCTTTACTATTTCTGCCTTCCTGCATTTAATTTTGAGATCTTTATGTCCTAATATATGGTCAATTTTTGTATAGGTTCCATGAACTGCTGAGAAGAAAGTGTACTCCTTTCAGTCACCATTCAGTTTTCTCCAAAGTTCTATCATATCCAATTTTCCTAATATTCAACTTACCTCTTTCTTTTTTATTTGTTCTGTGGTTTGATTTATCTAATTCTGAGAGTGCAAGGTTGAGATCTCCCACTACTATAGTTTTGTTATCTATTTCTTCTTGCACATTTCTTAACTTCTCCTTTAGGAAGTTAGATGCTATACCACTTGGTGCATATATATGCTTCATTGTCTATGCTACCCTTTAGTAAGATATAATTTCCTTCCTTATCTCTTTTTAATTAGATCAAATTTTGCTTTTGCTTGATGAGAGATAAGAATGGCTACATCTGCTTTTTTTACTTCACTTGAAACACAATAGATTCTGCTCCAGCCTTTTAACTTTACTCTGTATGTATCTCCCTGCTTTAAATGTGTTTCCTGTAAACAACATATTGTAGGGTTCTGAGTACTGATCCCATCTGCTATCCATCTCCGCTTAATGGGAGAGTTCATCCCATTCACCTTTACAGTTAATATTACTAATTCTGTATTTCCTGCCATCATAATCCCCTGATTATGCTTTGTTCCCCTTACCCCCCCCGAACCTTTTCCCCACTATTAAATTTCTGAGACCCCCTATTGTCACACAGCCCTCCTTCTTTAGTATGCTTCCCTCCTCCTTTTAAATCCCTTTCCCTTTCTTCATCCCTTTCTTTATTGCTCTTTTGCTTTTCCCTTTTCCTCTCCCCCTTTTTAATGAGATGAGAAAGAATTTTCTGTAAAATTAATATTTCAATATTTTTCTCTTTGGGGCAATTCTGATGGGAGTAAGGTTCACACAATATTCCTCCCTCTTTCTAACTTCCCTGAGATATGATAGGTTTTCTTTGCCTCTTTGTGGGATGTAGTTTCCCTCTTTTTATCTCCCCTTTCCCTTTTTTATGACACTATCCCCTTTCAATTTCTCCTTCCCCCCCTTTTTCTGTCATATCCTTAAAATCAAATTATACATGTTGTCTTAATGTATATCCACAATAGAAATACAGTTCTCAAGAGTCCCTTTTACCTTTTTCTGTTCCTCTTGAGTCCTATGATTGGAGATCAAATTTGGTGTTTCAATCTGTTTTTTTTTTTTTTCTTAGAAACATATGGAATTCATATGTTTCATTACATGTCCATCTTCTTCCATGAAAGAAAATGCTCAACTTAGCTGGGTAGTTTATTCTTGGCTGCATTCCAAGTTCTTTTGCCTTTCAGAATATCAGATCCCAGGCCCTTTGATCCTTTAATGTAGAGGCAATCAGATCTTGAGTGGCCCATATTGTGACATCTTGGTATTTGAATTGTTTTTGTTTTTTTGTTTTTTTTCCTGGCTGCTTATAATATTTTCCCTTAGTTTGATAGTTCTGAAATATGGCCAAAATATTCTGTGGAGTTTTTTGTTATTGTTTTTTTTTTTTTTTTTTTTTTTTTTTTGTGATTGTTTTTTTAGGGTCTTTTTCAGAAGGTATTCCATGAATTCTTTCAATGTCTATTTTACCTTCTGGTTCTATTACCTGTGGGCAGTTGTCTTTGATGATTTCTTGTCTGGAGGCTGTCTGCTATTAGTCTCCTCAGGGTTGGAAGCCCGCTCTTTTTCTGCATAGAAGCTGTCAATCATTTTCTTCATTTTTTTGCTCATTTTTTTAAAAGCCTTCAGGGTCTGCCCTCAGGGCAAGGAGATTACCAGCTTTCTCTGCAGAGCAAGGATGAATATATGGACAGTAACTGTCCTCTCAATGGGCTGCAAGGAATGGCTAAGCTAAATTAGGGCTCTGGGAAGAGCTCCATTCAGAAGCGAGTATGCCTGGTTATAACGGGCTGGGCTATGTAAATGCCCTTTGAGGAGCCCCACTGTGAGGATTAGTGACCTTAGGGCTGGAGGTTAAGGAGCAAAGGTATCACTGCCCCTCCCACAAATGCCCACTTTGAGTATTTGCAGTCATCCTGTCCCTCACTGCACCGGAAGTATCTCTGCCTCGGGAGCACAGTCGAGCTGGGGAAATTCCACTACCTCTGGCTGAGCCCCTCACTGTACAGATGAGAGGCTGCCTCGAGCTGTGCCCCTGATGTGTGTGACTGCCCCCCACCACAAGCCCCTTGCTTCAGAATGCTGCAACAAGCTGTGTTATGGTCTACGCCAGGGCACTTCTGGGCCTGGGTGGACAGAGCCAGATCCTCTCAGGCTTTGGCGTCCCTCAGAGTACCCTCTACACCAGACTCCAATTTCTCTGCAGGTCCACTACTCTGCCACTGAAGCAAAGCAGTCAAGCTATAGCAGTGAGCTCTATATAAACCTTCCAACCACAGAGGCCGTGCCACTCCCATTTCTATCCCTGCTCTGCACTGGTCTACTCCCACCACCTCAGGTCAAACCTCTCCTAGTGTTATTCCAGAATCTCTTCCTCTGGTAAGTTTTTTGCATTTCCAATCTTCGTGGGTACCCCTCAAGTGCTATGTTTGAGGCTGAATTAAATAGTTGGTAGAAAGGGAATTAGAGAGTTTAGAATGTTCCATCTTGCTTCTCTGTCATCTTGTCAAGGCTTTCCAATTCACAAATCCTACTTTCCTGGGAGTTCTTTATCTTTTCTCATTCACAAATTCTGTTTCCCTGGGAGTTCTTTGGCTTTTCCAATTCACATTTCAGGAAGTTGTTTTCTTTTTCCACTTTATCAAATTTTTATTTTAATGAGTTATATGCCTTTTCCATATTCTCTCGCAGAGCTTTTCTTTCCTTTCCCCATTTTTCTTCTAGCTCTCTGTTAAGATCTTTTGATAAAGGGGACTAAGCTGTATTCCCCTTTTGGTTTTGTCTGGAGACTTTTTGCTATTAATCTCCTCAGGATTGGAAATCTGGTCTTTTTCTGTATAGAATTTAACTATAGATTGCCTTTTTTACTCATTTTTTAAAAGCCCTTAGGGTCTGCCTTCAGAACAAGGATGTTACCAGCTACCTTTATAGAACAAGAATAGATAGATGGACAGTAGCTGTCCTGCAAATGGGTTGCAAAGAGTGGCAGAGTGCGGAAGTGTGACTGCCCTGGGCAGACCCCCCCAGCAGAAGTGTCACTGCCCCAGGAAGAGCCCTGTCCCCCCTTTGCAGAAGTGTGACTGTCCCAGGGAACAAGCCTGCACTGTGGACTGCAGCTGCCCAGCTGCACTGTGGTTGTGCTGAGTTACTCCCAGTGCTGGGTGGGTGTGGCCAGGTCCTATTAAATTCTGGCATTTTGAGGGTACACTCTACCTTTACCTTGTGTGACTTCTCTGCTGATTTAGTGCTTTGCAAACATAAGTAGAGTCCTCCCTGCAAATTCTCCACCAGGGGAGACTGCCCCTGTCCCGGTCCACTCAGTGTGCTAGACTCTGTGCTCTGCCTCCCTGCCTGAGCTGGCCTTCTCCCACCAGAATCAGGAAAAAAAAAAAAAAAACTTTTCTGGTGATCTTCCAGATTATCTTCTGCTGATCATTTGTTATACTCCCAATATTCGTGAATTCTACCAGTCAAGCACTATTTCAGAGGCTGAATTTGGTAATCAGTAGAGAGGGTAGAAGGGAAGCTTAGAATGAATTATGTGTCCTTTCCACCATCTTGGCTCTGCCCCAGAATCTTAGTTTTCAAACAATTTCTGTATCTATCTTTCCTCTCATCAATTTTCATCAAGGTAAGTGTTGAAAACACAGAAAAGAGAGAAATTTAATCCTTTTTAAGCCTGTTTTGAAAGTTTGTTTTTTTTTAAAGGCCTGGTTCTTTTGGTTCATCATGCCAAATGAAAAGCCTTATGTAAAACTCTTTTTAGATATGGTTTAGCACAAAGTCCAAATGATATGGACAAAACACTCTCCCATTCTCAAATATTTTCCTGATTGCATAAGGTGTTTTTCTATCTGAAATAAAGAACCCACTATTGACAAACTTGGCTTCATCACTTAAAAAACAGACACTCAGAGAAGCTAACAAAGCACAACATTAAATTAAATTAAAACTTCTCTGAAGTCTTTCTCTAGAAAAATGTGATCAAGGTCTTGCCTGAATCCTCTATGAAGTGTAGAACTTATAACAAGTCAGACTAGGGTAATCCTTCTGTTTCCTAATTATTTTAATAAATTGTGAATCTTCTAAACATATAATTTAGTAACAATACAAAATTGCCTCAGTCTAATTTGCCAATTGGTTTCCCTCATTTTAAGTGCCCTTTGTATTTAGTCCCTTTTAGATACAAGAACTGATGAAAGATCCATTTTTCTCTAACCTCTTTTTCAAAGTATAATCACAAGAAAAAAACTGAGAAAGATGAAGAATATAGCAATATCAATAGTGAAATGGAGAGACATAAGATAGATAGCTCTGACCAGATTATTAAATTTAAAGCATTATTTATCAGCTGGCCTGCTACTGACCCCCACTAGACAGGCTAGTAGAGATCAGCCCTGAACCTTTAGTGAGATACCAGTTTAAGCCTGTTTGCCCCGTCTGGGTACAGCTTTGCAGTTACATAGTTTCTCCTTTACAATGGGGAAGTGCCATGACAAGAGGATGAGAGTGTCTGCATGGTTTGCAATGTTGTGATTTTGTTAGACACACACTTCTCAGAGAGTCTAGAGTCTCATGAACCGGGGGATGGGGCCCAGTCTGAGCATAACACTTCCCTTAATTTAGTTTAAGCAACATTTTCCTATAAGCCTGAGGCCCGCTGACCCAGGGATGAGGAGGCCAGTCTTTTGTCCATTTCAATAGTTCAGTTACTCTAAACTCACTTTGGAAGAGATAGCTTTTAAGTAATTTGAAGTTCCATGCTTTGACCAACACAATCCTCTACACCTTTGGTGTTCTCAAAACAAATCTGACATAGCCTAATAACTCTTTCTTTATTCATCACCAACAGAATCCACTCATATGCTACTTGGGATCCTTTAGGATGCATACATCCCCTTATGCCTGACTTCATCTCTCCTGCAGGTGGACCTAAGCAGGAGCAGCTCTGCTTTGGAGAGGCTTCCATTGAGAGAACTGAAGAATTCCTGAAGCCATTTCCTCTGAGAAAATCTCAACTGAAGGTGCTTCAAATATGAAGCAAGGGAGACAATTTTTCATCTGCCTGAAAATCCCCTACACAAGTGTCTTTTCTGCTACTAAAAATAGAATATTCAGGGATTTATTTAGACAAATTCTCAAATATTTCTAATTCTTAACTTTGGTCCTTAATCTCCAAAGACTGGTCAACTAGAACCTATACCTACCCTCCTTCAAAACTTCCTGAAAATTTAACTCTAATTATCAATAACTAACAATCATAAACAAAATATAGTGAAAATAATATTTTCCTCTCTTCATCTCTATAAAACTTAAATGAGCTTCCTCTTATCAGAAGAGGGTAGGACTGCTCTTGGGATGATCACATTGCACTAACCGCTTACTTTTGGACTGGGGAATCTCTCTCCTTAAGGCTGTCGGTTCTACCCCAAATTATTGCTCTCTCAAGGTGGTATCAAAGCATCAGAAAGAGGAATAGCTCCCTTTAAGTCCTACCCATCAAGGGAATAATTTCTTTATTGATGACCAAGATGATTTATTACTTGTTTTGAAAAGAATTGAAAGACAACAAAAATCTCTTTCTCACCAGTAGGAAGTTTTCATGACTAGCTGGCTGAAAATAAAGAATTAGCAGTTTCAATATTGAATCTCCCTGGTTTTGACAAAATGAAAGTAAGGTGGATGAAAACAAAACAAAACAAACAAACAAAAAAAAAAAACAAAAATCTCTATTGACAAAAGTAATATAATGGCTACATAAGTTTTACAAAAACAGAATTTGAATGTTTTACAGGTTGCAAATATAAATTAATCACAATGCCAAAAAGTAGCCTTTTGTCCAATTGGGGACCATACTTAGTGAAAACGAATTTAGAGCCAATCAAGGCAGACTCACCAATCTAGAAGAGACTTATCTCAGACTCTGAAAATTTGAGTGCAGAAAGGAAAGAGAGTCCAGTCTCCCAAAGCCAGTGTCCAGAAGGGAGCTGTGGATGAAGATTTCACCATAATTATTTTAATGTACAGACATAGATGTACACACATACAGTGTACATTTATTTTTGGATTCTTTGCAGGGGCCAACGGAAAGAGAAAGGTCTGTAGGCATATAAAAAAATGTTCTAAATTACTTTTGATTTGGGAAATGCAAAATAAAACAACTCTGAGGTACCTGACATTTATTAGTTTGGATATCATGGCAAAAAATAAAAAAAATATTGATGAGGATATGGAAAAATTGGAACACTCACACATCTTTGGTGGAGTTCTGTACTGATCCAGTTGTTCTGGAGACAAACTTGAAACTATGACCAAATGGTAATAAAACTGTGCATTCCTTTGATCCAGCAATACCACTACTAGATCTTGATCACAATTCTTATGGGGAGTTGCCTGTAGGCTCAAGTCATTCTTTGATCATGAGAAAACAGTGCATGTCTTTTCCCTTTCTGTCTTCATTGATTGAATTAAATTAAATGTGCATAGGTCAAGAAATTATAGAGTTCAGATTTAGTAGGCTGGTATTACAACTTTTATTAAAATAAGGCTAACAGTTAATAGAAATGACAAGCAAAAAATTAAAATGCAAGCTATGAAAAACACAAAAGTGTCTAAAGTAGTCATTCAGTAGCTAACAAAAAGCTCAAAACAGAGGATACTCTCAACATAATCAAGCACTGCAAAATAATTGGCTAATAAGTTATCAAAATCATAGATTTTGCATTTTGTTTCCTTTTGTCAATCAGGAAAAAAAATCCTTTTTGAATGTTATGTAACGTACATAAAACTGGGAAGAAAATACATTATAAAGTTGTAACAATGTCTATAAATATAGTATCTTACATTTTTCTCCCAAGGTAGCAGATTGGTTATCGTACATGCAAAAAAGCATGACGTTACTAAGTTGATAAAAAAAATAGACAATATGCATGTCCACTATATAACAGCATACAAATGATACTCCCATTTTACTACTCTCAAAAAAGTCTTACAATTATACATTTTAATAAGAAGTAAATTCAACAAAGAATGATAGTGCTGAAAACTAAGGCATTCAGAGATTTCCAAAGTTATGCTTTTTCCATTGATCCAAAAGTGAGTCAACTAAGTGTTCAAAAGTTTGTTTAGAGCAAAGGTTACTCAGAAATGTCATACGTGTATTTCCTAAAGTTACTTTCTTCACAATAAAAAATTTGATAAACATTGTGTTCACATAGTTCCTGACTTTGCCTTGGCCAGGAGACTCCCAAATATTTTGTATGATCTGCAGTTATTTAAATTTGAATTTCTCTTTGCATTGCTTGCTGTTGGGCTTTGTGGGTAACATTTAAAAATGATAAAGATTCATGTGGATTTATTTTCTATCCTGCAACTTTGCTAAAGTTGTGAATTGTATTAGTAGAGTTTTAGTTGATTCTCTAGGATTCTCTTAAGTATACCATCATTTCATCTATAAAGAGGTATAGTTTGTTTTCCTAATTGCATATTCTAATTCTTTTCTTTTAATTTATTCTCTTATTGTTAAAGCTAACATTTGTAATACAAAACTGAAGAGTAATGGTGATGGTGTGCAATTTTGTTTGGTCACAGGATACGAGCAGACAATTTTCAGATGAAGAAATTAAAAGAAATTAAAGATGAAGAAATACTAGTCACTATTGATGAGAGAACTGCAAATTCAGATAACTCAGAGGTACCACTACACATCTCTCAGGTTGGCTAAGATGACAGCAAAAGATAATGATGAATGTTGCAGGGGGATGTGGGGAAAATGGGGACTCCAATATATTGTTGGTGCAGCTGTGAACTGTTCCAACCATTCTGGAGAGCAATTTGGAACTATTCCCAATGGGCTATCAAACGGTGTTTGTCCTTTGATCCAGCATGTTTCTACTGGGCTTGTATCCTAAAGAGATCATAAAGGTTGGAAAAGGACCCATATGTGCAAAAATATTTGTGGCAGCCCTTTTTGTACTGGCAAGGAACTGGAAACTGAGTAGATTCCCATCAGGTAGAGAATGCCTGAATAAGTTATACTACAGGAATGTTATGGAATATGTGTGTTCTATAAGAAAAGAGCAGCAGAATGATTGCACAGGTAGCCAGAGAGACTTAAATGAGCTATTCACTGAGAGCAGTGAATAGAACCAAAAGGACATTGTACACAGAAACGGCAACATTATAGGATGAGTAAGTCTAGTAGACATGGCTCTTATCAAAAGTGAGATGATTCAGGCCAGTTTCAATGGTCTTGTAATGAATAAAGCCATCTTCACACAGAGAGAAGACTGTAGGGATTTAGTGTGGATCACAACAGTATTTTCACTTTTGTCGTTGTTTGAATTTTCTATTTTTGCTATTTTTTTTTCCTTTTTGATATGATTTTTCTTGTGCAACATGATAATTGTGGAAATAGGTATAGAAGAACTACAAATATATATATATATATATATATATATATATACATACATATATATATATATATATATATGTATATATATATATACATATATATATACATATATATATATATATACATATATATATATATATACATACATATATATATATATATATATATATATATATATATATATATATATATATATATATATATATATATATATATATATATATTGAATTACTTGCCATCCAGAAGAGGGTGTAAGGGGAAAGGAAGTTAAACATTGAAAATAACATTTTCCAAGAGTGAATGTTGAAAATATGTTTTGAAAATTTGAAAATAAAAAGCTTTCATGATAAAATATGATAATTAAAAATAAACAATGAAGGCAGCAGCAGCAGCAGCATCCTTGGAAAATATTGAGGAGGCAATAGTTTAAACCCTTCAGAGAGAGGTTTTGGTGTACCACAACTTGAAGCAGAAGGGAGGAAGATACAGGTTGAAGGGCTCTGAGACTATTCTGTATTTGCAGTAGTTGATGATCCATTTCTAGATTCCACCTTCGCTGTTGTCTGGTTCCAGGGTTCTCGCTTTTCCCAGAAGGGGGATAGTGGTCAGAGTTCCACTTCATTCAGCAGACTTCTTTTGAGCGTGTAGGCTTTGACATGACAAAGTACTTTGGAAAACATTTTGTCTCTGTTGTAGACCTGTTTGTTGTAAGCATTGAGATCTCTGCTCCAAAATCTTACCCTCTGAAGCAATAGTTCTCTACTGTGCTATAATGCTATCAAAGTTAATCAGGTTCCCGACTAGATCTCCTGCATCCACAAAACCTTCGTCTATCTGAGATGTTGAGAAATGATCCATTTCTTCGTCCTTCTCGGCTCTTTTCAATACCCCTCTTTGCAGCAGTCTTCGGACAATACCACCCACATTTGGGAGGCTTTTCCCCCTTCTTGCTCCTTTGAGATATGAAGAAATCGCCTCTAAATTGCTTCTGTATTTACCGAATAACCAAAATTCCTTGGCAAGAATGTCCACACCAGATGACCAGATGATTGAGATTTCAGGAGCGACTTGAGGTTTTCCATCAGCTTCTTCCACTATGCAAGGTCACATCCCTGTCACTGACGTGCTGTATAAAGACTTCCCATGCAAAACTTGAATCATGTGGGAAGCGTCACGCGGGTCTCTCTTGGAGCAGCTCCTTCACTGAGTCAGTCAGTAGGTAAAGTCCATGGACTGGTGAGTACTTCTCAGCTTCTTGTTTCCAAAAAGGGTTCGATCTGGGGGACGGTTCCCAGATGTCCTTCTCTGAGCTCCGAGTTGGCTCGAACCAGGACCGATTCATGCTCATCAAGAGGCTGCCCAGCCCTTGTTCGGGGTGGGGGAAGGAGGAGCGCGAGGAAGCTTCTGGGAACGGTTGGAGCAGCCACTTTCGTGGTCTGGGATCTAGTTCGGGGCCCCCTGGTCTGGCTCGCCGCCGCTCTCCGTTTCTGGAGGAGGGGCCACCCACATCTCGGGCAACTCCGAGCCTCTGGGACTTGTCCCGCAAGCTGGGGCTCAGGAGACTGGGAGGCTGAACTCAGCAGATCAGCCCGGGAGAAGGTCCATAGTCAGACGCGAAGGAACAGATCTGGCAGAAAAGGACACTTCCCTTCCTGGGCCTGGCAGCAGGGGAGAAGACAAGTGGCGGGATTGTCTGCACAGCAGCCTGAAAGGTAACATAGAAGCTGGAGGTGGCTGCTGGAGAGAAACTGACAGTCCACTTTCCCAGGCTGGAAATGATAGGAAGAAGCAACCACAGCAACTTAATAGGCAAAAGAACAAGGGTCAGGGTCCCCAGATGAAGACTGCTCTCAAGGAAAAGGGCACTCTTACCTTTCGTCTGCAACTGTGTGGCAGACTGTCCAAAGTGGGGGGAAGAAAGGGCTTTTCCCAAGTAAAGTTCCAGCTTAGCGAGCTCCAATTTATTTCTGAAATCCCAAACTGCTCAGAACTAGTGCCCGAGCCCAGTTTACTGAGCCTGCCAAGGGCTGTGCCGCAACTCCCAGCCACTGAGGTCCAGGTGCCTTCAGTCCTTCTGATAATGGCTTTTCAAGTGAAACCCTTCCTTGGAGTCCAGTTGTGAGGGGAGCCCATCGGGCTGGTGATGTCTCAATGTTTAGGGCTTCGGACATTTGAGAGGACTGAGCTGGGATCTGTTTCCAAACAGAGCTAGCGAATTAGGCTTTCATCTAGATAGAGCAGCTGCCTGATGAGAGCGGGCGGGCAGCGTTTGGGTTTGTGTGCTCCCCTGCCCACCACTGTCCTGTGGCGAGGAGAGGGATGGCGGCGCTCTGAGAAGGCAGTTTGAAAGCCCTCACTGGAATGTTTGGACTTGATGGCAGCTGCTCTCAATTGAATTTGACTTGAAGTCCTGGCTTGAATTGTAAAGGGGGATTTATGACAGAGAGGCATAGGCTATTTTGACAGAAAGAAATTGAAGTATTAGTCGTTTATAGGCAAAACCAGTAGTGCAGTGAACATGTGATGTGAGGTGGCAGCAGGCTGGTTATTTTGGGGGAACAAGCTGAAGTCATTGAGATTTCAGTGTGACCGCGGGAAAGGACTGGTTGAACATCAGGCAGCTCTAATCTAACTGCTGACTATTGTAATGGAACGATCACGGAATGGCAAACGGCCACATGGAATGTGAGCTTCTGGAACAGATGCTTGATAGGAATCCCTCCTTGGCTAGGAGTGAGTTAACGTTGGGGAAGGAGGGGGATGCTCATCAGTAAGGGGGTGCCAGAATCAGGAGGACTTAGGCGTGATGAAGGCACACAGGGAAGGGCCCAGATTTGGGAGGGCAGAAGACATGGACTGCCCTTTGCCTGCCTCACCCCTTAGTGGTTACTGGCTTTTATAGAGGAGATAAGTCTGATTTTCTAGAGACATTCCTTCTTTATTAGTTGCTCCAAGGTCAGGAACTGCCTGGGAGCAGTACCTTAGGGACACATATGTGGACAGACAGAAGTGGGGGGGGAGTTTTTTTAGTCAGGAAAATGTACCAAAAACCTTCTTAAAGAAACTGGAATCTTTGTTCAGTGTTTGACATATTGACCTACTGTGAAGAGCTTTCAAAATACATCAAGGTGCTGAAAAAAATGAAAATTCATCTGGCCTCAAATAGAGGACTTCTGTAAGAGTCCCAAACTGGGGCACGCTTATATATGGCCTAGCAAATGGGAGAGACTTGTTACAGAAATCTAAACTTTGTAGCATACAAAATTTTTTCCTGGCCTTTTCTTCAAAAAGAACACTTTTAATTCAAAATTGTTAAATGTAGGACAGACCATGGACTGGGCTAAGACATGGCCTGGTTTTAAAGGAGAATCAAATATTTTTATTTATTTATTTATTTTTTATTTATTTATTTATTTGTTTATTTTTTTAAAGAAGCAGTATCCTTGCATCAAGTTCATAGTCAGTGCTTATACATGTGTGATTTGGTTCTGAATTGTATTCCAATAGATGATTTTGGCAATTGGGAAATAAATCAAAATTGTGCAAGGCTCAGAACAGTGCTCTTATTTTGAACACATAAAGGGATGTTTGGATAAGAATACAATTTTAAATGTCCTAATGAATTTTTTCAAAAACAAAAACAAAAAAGGGAGCTAAAAAGATGATTTGGATTAAATTACAGTCTTTTACCAAAGGGTCCTTCCTCAAACAGAAAACCAGGTGTTCCCTATGGCTTTTTTCATCAATATTTTAAACAAAAGGAAATTATGAAAGGATGACCTTAAAAAGGGGGGTGCATTTGTAAGATTGTGCAGTTAGGATCCTTATGAGCAATGATTTTTTTTTTAAATCTCCATTAGTAACCCAACAATAAGTAAAGGGGAAAGAAATAGAATTTAAAAGCAGTAACTTGTCTAAGACAATTTGGACTGTACAAAATGGGGCAGCTCCCTCCATGTTTCTATTTTGCTTTATAAAATTGTTTGATATATTGATTGCATTGTATTTTTCTCCAAGGAAACGTATACCTTAACAACAGATGTTCAAATACAATTGCAGTTCAATCAAATTTTGCAAAATACTTATATCTGTATATGAGATGGAAACAAAATTGAAAATAAAAAGAAGTCTTCCCAGTGATCCCCTTTCAGGCATACTCCAGAAATTTTGTTCACTAGGGATTTTTAAATAATATGGTCTTCTCTTAAAGTAACTTCCAGAACAGATAGCAGGTATGAACTATCTCCTTCTCTCAGTCAATAAGTTCTTCACATCTCCCCATTACATCAATAGCTTCTTGTAAAATTCTCTCAATATTAGCTTTGTCACTTAAGTCCCAAAGCACCCCTTGAACCAGCTGTCTACTTTGTGACACTAGATTCATTGTTGTATCCTAAAATCATAAAAATTCATGAAAGATACCACTTTTGGCTTTCATACACATAATCATATATGCAGCGTTGTAGATTTCATCTGTATTTCATTTTAACTCATGATTAGCTTTGCAATAGTTAACTTTGACTGATCTGACTTTTAAAGAAAATCAAACTAGCGAATCCAAATGATCAGTTATACCTTCAAATCAAATGAAAAAAATTATCCTTATAGTTTTGAAAAATGAACTGACGTTCTCAGAGTAGCCTGCCCATAGTGATGAATATTGCTTCACTGTTCCTATATCTCAGCTTCATAACATAAGCAATGACATCTATTTAGTTTTCTTGAATAAAATTGTCCCCTCCACCCCTCCCCCTCACTGACTTTAAAGATTTATTCAATTTCCTCACTTATGCTAATGCAGGAGAATTGTACATTTATCTGCTGAAGAGTTTTACTAATCAAAGAATTTGGAGAGTGGACCTGAAAGAGAACCTCAACTAAAGACTGCAGTTAAAGAATAAGAGGAATTGGAATGAGCACTCATATCCTCCCAAAGCAAAC
This sequence comes from Sminthopsis crassicaudata, assembly GCF_048593235.1. Lineage (NCBI taxonomy): Eukaryota > Metazoa > Chordata > Mammalia > Dasyuromorphia > Dasyuridae > Sminthopsis > Sminthopsis crassicaudata. The sequence continues at coordinate 393,651,288 of NC_133619.1, read as the reverse complement.
TGAGAGCCTCTCCTCTATGGGAGAGGCTTTTGAACCATAGCATTCCTACCAGGTAAATGTAGTTAAAGGAACTAATGAATAATCTGAGAATTCATAGAATTGCCAGCAGATGAAATAGAGGGAATTCAATGACCCTCAAAATAGCCAAAGTGGAAGAACAGCTGATGTAATTTAAATTAAAAAAAAAAAAAAACAACACTGGCAGGGAATGCTTCAATATATAGCTTTTCCACAAATTCCTCTAATCTTGATACTCTCTATTTTCTTTTTCCAGAATTGCCTCTATTATTTTTGAGGCTTTAAACTCTTGAGAAAACCATATGAGGAAGAAATCCAGGGCAGCTTTGGAAATCACAGGAAAAACAATCCTCCTAGCCTATACTGCAGACATCTATCTCAAATGTTCCAAATTTTACATGATGACAAAATTCTCAGAGTGGTTTCCCAGCTGATCTTTGCAAGGATAGAGTTCCTCCCTTGATTCTTCTCACAGCAATGGCACTGGGCTCCAATTTTCACTAGCCAGGACAGGCAGAAGATTTGCTGTTTCTAGATCTGAAGAAGGGAAAATATGTTTCATAATTCTTCCATTCTCTACATAGCTAAATCAATAACTCCACATGACAAGAAAAAGTTGAGGGCTTTTATAGAAAAATTTGAGCTTGTGAATGCATTTATTATCCATGAACTATGTTTTCTAAGGGAAGGAATCTAATGGCTATTACTTCTGAAAAAACCTAAAAGCATTTTCAATTTTTAATCTGAAATAGTAACATTTGATTCTAATTAGTGTTATCAAAGGATATCATAGTTTGAGGACTGCCTGGCTCTCTAGAGGCTCTCAAGTATAAGGAAGTACAGCTCTGCAAATATTTGGCCACAGTATCTTCACTGAAGCACTGGAAATTGCTGTTTGAAGTCTACGCTGAAAAACCTGACGACATTTTTGTTTTGTTTTGTTTTGTTTTCTGATTTCTCATACTGGGGCAAAAATGATTGCACCATGAGCCACTATGTCCCATCATTGGGACAATGATCTCTCATTGTAAAGACCACAAAAAAAAAGTACACCTCAACATTTTGATTATATCAAAAGAAAGGAAATTTGGGGATTTTCTGTGATTGCCTTGCTGGAAAAGTCTCATGCCCTTTGAAGTGGCTTGAGGTGGGAGGAAGTTGAAAGGTTAAGGGAAGTAGGAGGATGAAGACTCCACTGCTTCATAGTGCTTGTACTTCATATTTTCCACTGACCACTTTGAGAAAAATTTTAAAGGCTTTAGTACTTTAATGATACAGCCCAAGAAACCTCTATAAAGGAGCCTTTCTTCCCTCCATTACTGTCTATCTGGTGAAGCAGGTGCCAGCCATCAATAAGAGACAAGTCCAGTGGATAATTCATGTTAAAAGACTGCAACCACTTGTGAACATCTTTTGTAGTCCAATCATATATGGTTGGGTTCTTATAGTGGGTAGGTTTCTAGGAACTTCCAGGTCAAGGATGAGGCTCATGGTGGCATCAGATCTAAAAAAAACATTATGTTAGAGTTGGATGTGACCCTTTAAAGAAAATATTTGGGAAAGAGGGGTCCATTGAGCCAAGTTGGCTGAGAATACACTGGTCTTTGTTTGAGCTCTTCCTGGTTTGCCTCAGATCAACACTAGATCAAGGCTATAAACAGATTTTTGCAGTGACACAACCTGAAAATATTTCAAATTACCAGCAGAAGGTATTTTGGAAGAACTTCAGGAAAGGTCTGTCTCAATATGGCATGGGGGGTGGGAGCCAACTGAGCATAGGAGCAAAGCAAGGATTCATGGTGGAATCTTATCTTGATGCACAAGAACATGCAAATCAAAAAAAAAAAAAGAAAAAGAAAATAAAATTCATGGATATTACAACAAAAAGTATGAAAATGCTATGTTATGATCCATACTCAGATCCCACAGTCCTTTCTCTGGTTATAGATGGCTCTCATCATCACAAGATCATTCCAACTGTCCTATCCTGAATCATCTCTTTGTTGAAAAGAGTCAGGTCCTTCAGAATCTACACTGAAAGATGGCCATTGTCTCATTACCAGGTTTGAAAAAACCTAGCTCAGTGGACAGAGCATCAGTCTTGGAGTCAGGAGGACCTGAGTTCAAATCTAGCCTCAGACACTTTAATACTTCCTATTTGTGTGATCCTGGGCAATTCACTGAAGCCCAATTGCTACAATTAAAAAAAAAAAAAGAAAAAAGAAAAAGAAAAATCCTAGTCCTATCCTAAGAAAAAATAAAGTTATTATAAATCTTTCATTCGCAGAGAGGCCTTAGAATACGTAAACTTAACATTGTATATTATTTTCAGTTTGGTAATTTTTACTGAACTTTTTTTATATAATTGTGTATATGTATGTGTCTATGCATGTTTCACTGAATTGCAGGGATCTGGCTCAGTGTTGAGAGTGTGGGAATAAATTTGAGAATGGCCATGTTATAAATATTTCAATAATTCTCCCCTCCAATAGTTCTGGTGATGAATTTCACTAAATTCTCTTTCATATTGTTGAAACTAGTAAAGATGAATTTTTAAAGTAATAATCCTTTTGGGAACAGTGGCTATTAAAGAATAACTTTAAAACAGTTTTAACCCCCCCAATCAGAATTGTTAATAGAGGGGAATGACATGGTCTTTCATCATAAAAGATTTTGATGTTTTAGAATGCTCCCCAAAAGTGCCTTAACCTCCCATGTATGAAGCCTTGATTTCAATGACTTTACCATCTCCTTTCCAAATTGTAAAGCCTGGGCTAGCTTCCTGAATGTCTCAGAATCAGCCAGAATCAGAATAGTTAAGTTTCTATATTGTGTCCTTCAAAGTCTTGAATCTTTTCCTGTC